>NW_027256890.1:4746396-4816396 GCF_029215685.1 Pituophis catenifer annectens
GGTTGTTTTCTTGCAGACATTTCTTGACCCAACTAGGTTACATCATCAGTGCTACAAGGGAGTGGGGTTGTCAGGGAGGAGGAGGAGTGAGGAGGAGGAGGAGGAGGAGGAGATTAACTGTGGGGGTCCTTAGTTCTTTCTGAGCTTGGTTGTTTTCTTGCAGAAATTTCTTGACCCAACTATCTAAAGTTATATATCAGATGGGTGATACAGGAAGCGTGGAGGTAAGGGAGGAGGGAGGAGGAGGAGGAGGAGGAGGAGGAGGAGGAGGAGGAGGAGGAGGAGGAGGGGAGGAGGAGGAGGAGGAGGAGGAGGAGGAGGAGGAGGAGGAGATAACTGTGGGGTCCTTAGTTCTTTCTGAGCTTGGTTGTTTTCTTGCAGACATTTCTTGACCCAACTAGGGTTACATCATCAGTGCTACAAGGGAGTGGGGTTTTCAGGGAGGAGGAGGAGGAGGAGGAGGAGGAGGAGATTAACTGTGGGGTCCTTAGTTCTTTCTGAGCTTGGTTGTTTTCTTGCAGACATTTCTTGACCCAACTAGGTTACATCATCAATGCTAAAAGGTAGTGGAGTTTGTGTGGAGGAGGAAAATAACTGTGGTGTCTATTGGTGTTTTTCTTGCAAATGTTTCATTACCCAACCAGCTCATTTCATCAATGCTAGCATTAGCTGGATTCCTTCTAGTACTGAAGACATTACATTAAGTTGGGTCATCAAACGTCTGCAAGAAAACTAATCGAGCTCAGGGAGCACCAAGGACCACACCAGCCCTCACCCCTCCCTCCCTCTCTCCCTCCCTCCCTCCTCCCGCCCTCCTCCTCCTCCTCTTCCTCCAACAGTGATGATGTTCCCTAATTGGTCTTATCCAAGTTCAGAGACCCACCAAGGAACCAACTTTTAATCCATCATCCATCCAACGCCAACCTTTTTCTCTAATGTGGTTGGTTTGCTCATCAGCCTGAGATGGCTGGTATGACCTGGGGAATTGCACCAATGTGCCACCAAGGGGTGTTCCCCTGTTTTCCCATTCACATGAAAGAAAGAAACAGGTGCATCAACCCCATTAGGAGAAGACGTAGAAGAGAGAAACCTTAATTCTCCTTTATTTTGAGGTACTCTCAAAGGGCGCCATCTTTCCTTGCACCGAAGCCATGATCCGTTTATTTATAGTGTGGCTTGAAGTGATGTGAATGGAAAGCTGATGTGCCAAACTCTTGGAGCATTTATTTTTTTCCTGGGTACCATCACCAATTCAGTCCTGGATGTGCAAACTGCGGATGGCAAAAAAAGCAATTCTATTCTGTCCTAGTCTGGAATGTCTTCCTTCCTTCCTTCCTTCCTTCCTTCCTTCCTTCCTTCCTTCCTTCCTTCCTTCCTTCCTTCCTTCCTTCCTTCCTAATGTAATGCTGAGTCATGCTGTAATTAGATAATCACTAGTTGTAAACGTATTTAAGAAAGGTACTGTAAAGTATTCAGTTGATGATATGCTACCATAGTGTGTGGAGTTGCTATCATTGTGCTATCATCATTGGATGGATCTGCTGCCATCGTGGTTTGTGAACCAGAGTGAGTTTGTTATTCTAACCAACTACTGTTTGTGTGGTAAGAAGAGCTTTTGTATCACTGGACTGATTTAACTAGCAAAGATTTGGATTTGTTTAAAGACTATGAGAATTGTTTTTTCACTATAAAGTAAACTTTTGATAAACCAGTTTGCTCATCTCTTATTCATTGCTCTCAGCAACGTTTCTCTGTGCTCTACACTCTGCTGGTTGGTAACACAACAACAATATCCTTAACACCTTCCTTCCTTCCTTCCTTCCTTCCTTCCTTCCTTCCTTCCTTCCTTCCTTCCTTCCTTCCTTCTTACCTATCCTCCCACTTTCCTTCCTTCCTTCCTCCCTCTTTCCTTTCTTCATTTCTTCCGTCCCTCCCTTTTTCATTTCCTTCCTTCCTCCTTCCTGTCTTCCTGTCTTCCTTCCTTCCCTCTCTCCCTCTCTCCTTCCTTCCTTCTTACCTACCCTCCCTCCCTTCTTTCTCTTCCTCCCACCTTCCTTTCTTCTCCCTCCCTCTTTCTTCTTCATTTCTTCCCTCCTTCCCTTTTTCCTTTCCTTCCTTCCTTCCTCTTTCCTGTCTCCCTTCCTTCCTACCTACCTACCCACCAGGGGGGGGGGGTTCTAATTACCTTTACTACCGGTTCGGAGCCTTCCACCGCTTTTACTACTGGTTCTAAAGAACCGGACAGAACCTGGAGCAACCCACCACTGCTACCTACCCTTCCTTCCTTCCTTTGTTCCTTCCCTCCCTCCCTCCTTCTTTCTCTCCCTCCCATCTTCCTTTCTTCCTGCTTCCTCTTTCCTTTCTTCATTTCTTCCCTCCCTCCCTTTTTCCTTTCCTTCCTTCCTTCCTTCCTTTCTTCCTTCCTTCCTACCTACCCTCCCTCCCTCCCTCCCTCCTTCCTTCCTTTGTTCCTTCCTTCCCTCCATCCTTCTTTCTCTCCCTCCCACCTTGCTTTCTTCCCGCTCCCACTTTCTTTTCTTCATTTCTTCCCTCCCTTTTTTCCTTTCCTTCCTTCCTTCCTCCTTCCTGTCTTCCTTCCTTCCTACCTACCCTCTCTCTGTCCTTCTTTCCCTCTCTTTCCTTCCTTCCCTCCCTCCCCCCTTCCTTCCACCCTCCCCCCAAAACAGATTCTCAGAACCCTCCAAAGGCTTCTCCACCAGCTCCGTCTGCACAGAGCAGTTATTTTTATTAAAACTAATTTAATTTGGCAACGGTCTACATTCTGTTAATGGGATCATTGTGCATTGCCGCCATCCTCCGGGTGGTGATTTTTCTTTTCTTTTTTTCCCCTTCTTGTCTTTCTCCTTTTTCCAAAGCGATTTCATAGAATTATTTATTTCAAAGACATGGGGGACGCAGATGCCCAGATTCCTGCCTCTTGAGTTTTTGCAAGGGGTTTGGCTTTGGGCACCTTACTCAGAGTCAGAGAGTTAAGGATGCTGAAAAAGGAAAGCGGAGGAACTGTAACTAATCAGCAGATGGAAGAGGAATCCAATAGTAGATTTCCTCGATAAGGAGCATCTCAGGGCAAGATCTGACAATCGGGTCGGAGGCATCGCTTAATTCATAACACAATCTTGAAATGCTGTAAGAGAAATTCTTATGGTGAAGCGCAAACCTCCCTGTGACCGCCCTGTGACCGCGGTCTCAGAAATTCATCTTGGCAGAAAATCCCATTTTTCAATGTCCCCACTGCCCTGCTCTTTTGAGAAACTTCCATGTTTCTGAGCTGGCCAGAAGTGATCTGCTTAAAAAGGGGTCTGCAACCTTAAATACGCATAGAGCCGTTTGGACCCTTTTCCCACAGAAAAGAAAATACCTGGGTGGGCATGGCCAACTCGATGTCACTCACTTCCACCGGTCACATGACCCCCCTCCCTAGCCACACCTACCCAGCCGGTCATTTGGGCAGAGAACCAGTTGTTAAAAAACACTGGGGAACCACAAAATCCTTTTGACATCTCTCTCTCTCTCCCTTCCATCCCTTCCTCTCTCTGCCCCCCTCTCCCTCTCTCTCTGTATCTCTCTCTGTCTCTCTCTCTCCTCTCTCTGTATCTCTCTCTGCCCCCCCTCTCCCTCTCTCTCTGTATCTCTCTCTGTCTCTCTCTCTCCTCTCTCTGTATCTCTCTCTGCCCCCCTCTCCCTCTCTCTCTGTATCTCTCTCTGTCTCTCTCTCTCCTCTCTCTGTATCTCTCTCTGCCCCCCTCTCCCTCTCTCTCTGTATCTCTCTGTCTCTGCCCTGGCCGCTTCTCCATCCCCCGCCATCGCCCTTACCTTCTCAGGCCAGGCAAGGAATGACTGGGAGTGGAGGGCGAGGGGCGGGGCCAGCCAGTGGTGGGATCACCTGACAGGGAGCCACAGCAGAGGGCCCAAAGAGCCAAATGTGGCTCCAGAACCGCAGGTTGCTCACCCCTGGCTTAAAACTTTGTGCAGGAATAAAATACTTTGTGTTGGTTTTTAGATGCAATTTTGAAGAAATACTGATTGAATTTGGGTCTTTGAAATAAGGGAAATATATGAAATACTGATTGTTAAAATGATAAATGAATATTATAAAAAGCTGTTTAGATTTGGAATTTAAGATTTAGGGTGATACTTAATAGAATGTTAAATATTAGAACAAGACGTTAGATTGAATGGAAGAAGTGGGTTTAAAACTTTTTTCTTTTTTTTTCTTTTTCTTCTTTTTTTCTTCTTTAAGATGGTAATGGATGAAATTTGGAATCTATACTTATTTTATACCGGATCAAACATTTGCTCTAAAAAAATATGTTTTATGTTTAAAATTAAAAAAAAAATCAAAAAAAACCCCCAAAATTTTGTGCACCCCAATTCTTGCCCTGTTCCTTT
The DNA here is from genome assembly GCF_029215685.1 of Pituophis catenifer annectens. Lineage (NCBI taxonomy): Eukaryota > Metazoa > Chordata > Lepidosauria > Squamata > Colubridae > Pituophis > Pituophis catenifer. The sequence goes on from NW_027256890.1 coordinate 4,750,807, forward strand.
TTTTTTTCTTTTTTCATGTTTTGTTTGTTTTATTTACATAACATTCAATTTTCATCAGACGGTGTGTGGTCTGAGTACAGTTATTTTTGAACAATCGTAACCCACATATTTGTTGTGGTATTCATCACCATAATATTGATAGTATAGTAATATAATAGCAATTACACTTAACATCGTCTTCTTTAACAACTCTCCACTTTAACATTTCCTCTTTTTATATCTCCTCCTTTCTAACTTCTGTTTCTATTATCTAGCCATGGATGAAATATGTCCCATATCAAAAAATACTCAGTTTCTTAAAGAGTTTCTTAAAGAGTGAAAAAAAAAAGAGTTAAAAAAGAGTTTTAAAAAAGTTAAAAAAGAGGGATGGAATCAAGATCACGTGAAGTGTTAATACCACTTTATAAGGCCTTGGTAAGGCCACACTTGGAATACTGCATCCAGTTTTAGTCGCCATGATATAAAAAAGATGTGGAGACTCTAGAAAGAGTGCAGAGAAGAACAACAAAGATGATGAGGGGACTAGAAGCTAAAACATACGAAGAACAGTTGCAGGAACTGGGTATGTCTAGTTTAATGAAAAGAAGGACCAGGGGAGACAGGATAGCAGTCTTCCAATATCTCAGGGGCTGCCACAAAGAAGAGGGAGTCAAGCTATTCTCCAAAGCCCCTGAAGGCAGGACAAGAAGCAACAGGTGGAAACTAACCAAGGAGAGAAGCAACCTAGAACTAAGGAGGAATTTCCTGACAGTGAGAACAATTAACCAGTGGAACAACTTGCCTCCAGAAGTTGTGAATGCTCCAACACTGGGAGTTTTTAAGAAGAGGTTGGATAACCATTTGTCTGAAGTGGTGTAGGGTTTCCTGCCTAAGCAGGGGGTTGGACTAGAAGACCTCCAAGGTCCCTTCCAACTCTGTTATTCTATGATTCTTCTTTATCCTTAATAGTAAGTGTTAGTCTATCCCAGGGGTCGGCAACCTTAGAGCCACGAAGGTCCTAACCGGAAGCCCCCCATTGAATTCTGGAGCCAATCAAAAGTCCAGTTTCCCCCCCACCATAGAGTCTCCTCCTAGAGTGGCATCCTTTTTCCTCTACCTCTCCTAACCGAAAGTCCTATCAATTGTGAAGCCGATCGGCGACAGGGAGCCCCAACAGAGGGATAAAAGAGCCACATGTGGCTCCAGAGACGCAGGTTGCTGACCTCTGGTCTATCCATTTCTGCACATTCTAATATTTCCTTTTCTTGCCCTATTCCTTTTGAAAAACACAAGGACCCACACAAAAAACAAATTTCTCCGCCTGTTCTACGGATTTTCTCCCCTTTTGCTATCTTCATAGCCAAGCTTGATCATCCTGGGCAGAGAATCATTTGTGACTTTAAAAAAAGACAAAATGATGCATAAGAGAGGTGGGCTCCGGTTCCCTCCCTATCCTGCAGTCTCAAAGCACCATGGAAATAGGAACATCTGCTGGAATTTGTGAACAGCTGACTTCAGCGAGAGAAATCACTTCCTTGGCTTTCGATAATGGCGAGAAGAATAAATCACCCAGGCAATAAAACTTGGAAGGCCGGGAGGGGCCAGGGAGGCAGAAACCCCCTGATCTAACATCTTTAAAATAAAGTGAATAACAATCCCATTAGTATTCTGCAGGCAGCGGTGTCCCAAACTTTTCCAGACAATGCACTGTTGACAAAAATAAAAATATTTTAAAAATCATAGATAACTTTGAAGCCTATCAGCATTCAGAATAGAATAACACAATAACAGAAGGCATCTTGGAGGTCTTCTAATCCAAGGAAACCAGTGGTGGGTTCCTCCCGGTTCGGTCCAGTTCGGCCGAGCCGGTAGCGGTGACAATATGACATCACCGAACCGGTTCTCCGCCCCCCCTGCCCTCTCACCCCCCCCACCCATCCCACGTTATTCTTACCTTTTATTTGGTCCCACCCCCAATCTATTGCTGCCTCCTGAGTCCCAGCTGATGACTAGAGGGAAAAAAACTGTTTAAATTCTTGCCACGGGGCTTCAAAGGGCCGTCCTACAGCTGATCAGTGTTAAAAGCAAACAAATTAGTCGGGTCGTAAGTGTGAGGACTGGTCGTAAGTGCGAGGACCTTCCAGAAATGACTCTGACCAGCTAGCCACGCCCACCTAGTCACATAACCTCCAAGCCACACCCACAAAATAAGCCACACCCACAGAACCGGTAGTAAAAAAATTTAGAACCCACCCCATTCCAGACCAGGGGTCGGCAACCTTAAACCCTCAAAGAGCCACTTGGACCCGTTTCCCACAGAAAAGAAAACACCGGGAGCCACAAAACCCTTCCCGTGCCTGACTATTTTTTGAGTGGCCACAAAACTAGCATATGTAGTTGAATTAAACGTTCTTTTTTTCTTCTGAAACTTTTCTTTTGTTGGATTTATCCATGGTTGGCCTTCGGGGGTCAAAAAGCTTAATAAATTGTGCATCGCTGGGTGTCACAACATTGGCAGTTGTGACGCATATTTTGAACAACAGGGAGCCACAGCAGATGGATGAAAGAGCCACATGTGGCTCCAGAGCCACAGGTTGCTGACCCCTGTTCCAGACCAGTGGCTGTGCAGTCTCTTCTTAAAACCTCCAGCGTTGGAGGAGTTGGAAGGGACCTTGGAGGTCATCTAGTCCCACCCCCCGCCCAAGCAGGAGACCCTACACCATTTCTGACAGATGGCAGTCCAGTCTCTTCTTGAAAGCTTCCACTTCTGAAGGCAACTTCTGTTCCATGGGTTGATGGTTCTCACTGTCGGAAAATTCCTCCTTATTTCCAGGTTGAATCTCTCCTTGATCCATAGGTCTTCTAGTCCAACCCCCAGCTCAGGCGGGAAACCCTATCTCATTCTGGACAAATGGTCCTGTCTCTTTTTGAAAACCTCCAGATGGAGCAGCCACAACCTCTGAAGTTCCACTGGTTAATTGTTCTCACTGTCAGGAAATTTCTCCTTAGTTCTAAGTTGGCTCTCTCCTTGATTAGTTTCCATCCACTGTTTTTTGCCCTGTCTCTGGTGCTTTGGAGAATAGCTTGACTCCCTTTTCTTTGTGGCAGCCCCCGAGATTTTAGAACACTGCTATCCTGTCCCCCCTAGTCCTCCTTTTCATTAAACTAGACATATCCAGTTCCTGCAACCGTTCTTTATATGTTTTAGCCTCAAGTCCCCTCATCCTCTTTGTTGCTCTTCTCTGCACTCTTTCTGAGACTCTCAACATCTTTTTTTAAATATTATGGTAACCAGTTTCCCACTACCTGGTGATTCAAAACAGCAAAAGAGATCTGTGCCAATGATAGGGGGCGAGTTGCACAGCCTTCATGCGTTGCTTCTGCTCAACCCTCTTCTAGAATCACGTAGAGGCTTTTAAACACAGGTTCCACCTTCCTTCCTAGGAATGAGCTTCAATGAAGATCACCTTCCATTGGGCTTCAATTCGGTCTCTTAGAAATCTTTACAACAGGCTGGGCAAACATACCTCTCAAACAATTTACTTGGAGTAGACTTACAAACTAGAAAAAAAGAGAAAGAGGAGAGGTGTTGTAGGGTTTGATGAACACAAGTCAAAATGGTGGTCGTGGGGGGGGGGTTGATATTATCATTCAATATGGAGTGAAGGATGGAAACTAATCAAGCAGAGAACCAACCTAGAAAAGAGGAATGGCTGTTGTGATCCGCCAGCAGCCTGCGGAGCTGGCAGCGGAGTCAGACAGCGATGAGGCTGAGGAAGAACAGGGGCCAGTCCTGGAGGCTGGGGAAGGCCCGGATGAGGGCTGTGCTTCAGAGGCAGAGATGGGGCCAGAGCCATCAGGGAGTGATGTGCGGACTCCGGAGCCTCCAGAGGCTGACAGCAGAGAGGCAGAGGAATAGGAGGAGCCTGTTCTTAGTGCACGCATGAGAAGAGCTGCCAGAAGGTAGGAGCAGCTAAAGCAAAAAGGAGGACTCGGGAGTAAGGCCCAGAGATGATTGGCCCCTCCCATAAGGCTTAAAAGACCAGCAATGGCTCTTGGGCTCTTTGTCGGAAAACAACGTTGATAGATTTGTTACTTGTCTTGCTGCATTTATTTCTTGTCGCCGTCTTCTGCTTCTGCTTCTGCTTCTGCTTCTGAACTTTTGCCAAGAAAAGCCTTTGGCAGGTTGCCTAATTAGACCAAGGTTGGTGATAAGGCTGAAGAATTGTGTTGTGAAGAATTTGTTTTGAATTAGTTTGGACTACGCTGAGAATGAGTTAATTCTCAGCTGTTCTAATAAAGTCTGTTTGTTTCGAACTGATTGCGTCTGATAATACCTCCTTGGACCTGGGTCACAACAACGGCTTGCCTCCAGAAGTTACATATGCTCCATCACTGGAGGTTTTCAAGAAGAGACTGGACAGATATTTGTGTCAGATCTGGAAGCCATCTTTGGTACTGGTCATCTTGCCCTGCACCTGGAGGGCTGGAACTGGGAGGCATCTCCACTTGGGACGGTGCTTGGATTGGACCATGTGATGGACATGTGGATGCTGGGCAGGGACTTGGTCTTTCCTTTGGGTGGGGAAAACCTGGAAGCTTTCAGATTCGGGTTTTCCCAGATGTGCCAATATGACATCTCTAATAAAATGGAACTTTGAGGAACTTCAAGCCTCGGAGTCTTCTTTCATTGGGGGTATTACTTGGAACCCTGACATTTTCTTTGGAATGCCCTAAGCAGTGATGGCGAACCTTTTAGAGACTGAGTGCCCAAACTTCAACCCAAAACCTACTTATTTATCCCAAAGTGCCAACGCGGCAATTTAACCTGAATGCTGAGGTTTTAGTACCTAAAATAACGATAAACAAGGCAGGGTTCAGCTAACTGTTCTAAGAGAAACGTGATAAGTGCAGTTTTATGCCCCTTCATTTTTTTTTCTGCTTTTGACATATTACGTTTAGCAACAATAAAAAAGAAAAACTTTTGTAATATCATTTCCTCCTGAGGTCCGGACCACCCCCACCCTATTGGCCTTCCGAAAAGCGGTGAAGCGGCTTTTCCGGCAGGCCTGGGGCCATTGATTTCACTGTTGCGATCTTGTGAGATCCAGCCATAAATGGTATGAATGGGTTTTAATATTTTAATTTTAAAATGTTTTTATAATGGTTTTTTTAAAAATGTATTGTAAGCCGCCTTGATTCTCCGGAGAAAGGCGGCATATAAATTAAACTAATAAATAAATAAATAAATAAATAAATTTCTCTTTCCTTCTCTCTCTCTCTCTCTCCCTCTCTTTCTCTCTGTTTCTCCCTCTCTCTCTCTCTCTTTCTCTCTCTCTCTCCTTCTCTCTCTCTCTCTCCTTCTCTCTCTTTCCCTCCCTCTCTCTTTCTCTCTCTTTCCCTCTCTTTCCCTAGAGAAACCCGATGGAGCTAGGTTGGGGCAATGGAGTGCATGTCCACGGAGAGGGCTCTGCGTGCCACAGGTTCACCACCAGGGGTAGAGGGTCTCTTGCTTGGGCAGGAGGTTGGACTAGAAGATCTCCAGGGACCCTTCCAACTCTCTCATTTTGTTCTATCCTTTAACACCAGTATGGTCCGTAGGGTTAGGTTTTCTATCTTCTTCTTGAGTTTCAAGTCAAGGATTGGCCAGCTGCCAAATCTTTTGAAACCTCCCGGATCCTTCACTTTCTCCCCCCCTCCCCCAATGGCCTAAATCTTCCTCTTGTTAACTCCAATCACTTGGGCAGGCAGTTCCTCCACTTATAACGTTGTTCCATCTTGTACAGTGCGACATAATGGCTGTTATTCATCAACTTGATGTTCTGGCTTAACAATACCAATCACGCTCGACTCATCTCTCCCTTTCAATTCCAAATCAATTTCCCCGGGAGGAAATTGATTTGATTAGTGATCCATTTGCTTCGCCTCTTTCAATTTGTTGAAGGTTGTTTGGGTGACCTCCCAAGAATCGCCCAGGCGTTGCGTCAAGCATTTCCTATTTATAGTCTCACGCAGGGCAAGTCCAAGGGATGAATTGATTTCGTAATCTTCCATTGATAAGATTCCTATAGGAGGAATCCTGTATTTTCGCAGGTTTGGGCATCAATCAATCAGAATATTAAGCCCTAAGGTCAGATAAAGTAAAATATCTAATACCAGCAGTAGAATGGATGGATGGATGGATAGTAGATGATAAATATAGATAGATGATAGATAGATAGTTAGATAGATAGATAGATAGATAGATAGATAGATAGATATGGACGGATGGATAGATGGATAATAATGATGGACAAACAGGTAGATGATAGATAGATAGATAGATAGATAATAGGTAGGTAGATAGATAGACAGACAGATAAATATGGATGAATGGATGGATGAATGGATGGATGATAATAGATGGACAGACAGGTAGATGATAGATAGATAGAAAGGTAGGTAGGTAGGTAGGTAGGTAGGTAGGTAGGTAGACAGACAGACAGACAGACAGACAAAGGGTGAGTTTCCTTTAGCACTTGGAACAGTAAATATTTTAAATCTTGCATGAGAATTGGGCCAACCCTCTGCAGCTGCCTCAGTTTAGGCCTCAAAGAAATTTATCTCTAGAAATAGTTTTACTGTAAAACAACATATTTCGTATTCTACCCAAAGATTTCTGAAGGGTGACTTCGGTGAACATCAACTAAAAAGGGTTTCTAAATTCATAAGAAGGTGTCCACAGCAATCTTGCACCCTGGCCTGTGGAAGTAGTTCCAGCTGTGTAGCAAGATTGCCCTTTCTCCCCTATTCTCACCTCAAACCCAAGGGCGGAGATGATCGTGGGAAACCACCGAACGTCTCGTGCCTGCGTTTGAGACATGTCAAGAGTTCAGAGGGCTTAGTTCCTGCATTATACTGTCTGCCAGAAGATGGTGCTGATGTTTTACTTCACTCTGAATATTGATTCTGAACCTATAAGAGCTCTTGTTCTTTTCTAAGATGTTGCCTTTAACACAAGCTTGTTTCCCTGGATGTTTAGTTGCTCAGTTGCTAAGTCATTTCTGACTCCTCGTGTTGTGGTCTGCTGGCAGCCTGCAGAGCTGGCAGCAGAGTCGGACAGTGAGGAGGCTGGGGAGGAACATGGGCCAGTCCTGGAGTCTGGGGAAGGCTCAGATGAGGGAGGCAGAGAAAGGACCATCTGGGAGGTACGTGCTGCCTCCAGAGCCTTCGGAGTCGGACCTCAGCGAGGAAGGGGAACCTGTTCCCAGTGCGCGCATGCACAGAGCTGCCAGAAGGCAAGAACAGCTAAAACAAAAGGGATGCCTCAGGAGTAGGGCTGGGAGATGATTGGCCCCTCCCGTAAGACTTAAAAGAGGAGCAAAGGCATGTGGGCCTTTGCAGGAAGCAACATTGTTAATTATATTCAGTTTAAAGCCTGAAGCTCTGTTTGATTCTGGACTCCGTGTGGCTTTGCCAATTAGGTCTTTGGCAGAGTGTCAAGGGAGATAAAGGTGGGTGATTATCCCGAAGGACTTCTCCCGATGGACTCTTTATAACTAATTGGGACTCAGCTGTGAATGAATGTAATTCACAGCTGTTGCAATAAAAGAGGTTTTTGGGACTACTCGTGTGTTTTAATGACTCAGGAAGCCTAGGTCAGAACACCTCATGACTTCGTGGACCATAGCACGCCAGGTCCTCCTGCCCTCCACTGACTCCCTGAATTTGCCCAAACTCACACTCACTGCTTTGATGACATTATCTAAATACCTCCTCCTCTACCTTCCCCATCTCCTTTGGTCTTCCATCTTTTCTGACCTCAGGTCTTCTCCAATAAGTCCTCTCTTTTCCTTTGGTGGCCAAAGTATTTGAGCTTCAAGCTTCAGGATCTGTCCTTCCAAATGTTCATTTGGATGTTCATTTCCTTTAGGATAGACTAATTGGGTCTCTTTTGCAGTCCAAGAAACTTTCAAGAGTCTTCCCCAACATCTCTAGATGTATATGACTACAATTTCCATAATCATGCAACCCAGCCCTTTCTAGCTTGTGTAGAGATCCTGGGATCAAATGTATCTTCAGGATCTGTCCTTCCAAAGGACAGTCGGGGTTCTTCATTTCCTTTAGGATTGACTGATTGAATCTCCTTGCAGTCCAAGGGACTCTCAAAAGTCTTCCCCAACATCTCTAGATATATGTGACTACAATCTCCATAATCACTCAACCCAGCCCTTTCTAGCTTGTGTAGAGATCCTGGGATCGAGTGTAGGACTTTCTTTATGCAATCTAGGTGTAGATAAGGCCTATGGACACCTTAGAAGCTTCTTCATGTCATCTTAGTTTTGGCTAGTTATAAGGATGGTTTCATCCTTACTTGGAAATATGGACTGAACCTCGGATCTTCTGTTCTTTGCCTGGAGTTACAGATCTTCACCAAAAGACACAAGACATGAATATAATAGAATAACAGAGTTGGAAGGGACCTTGGAGGTCTTCCAGTCCGACCTCCTGCTTAGGCAGGAAACCCTATACCGCTTCAGACAAATGGTTATCCAACCTCTTCTTAAAAACTCCCAGTGTTGGAGCATTCACAACTTCTGGAGGCAGGTTGTTCCACTGAATAATTGTTCTCTCTGTTAAGAAATTTCTCCTTAGTTCTAGGTTGCTTCTCTCCTTGATTAGTTTCCACCCATTGCTTTTTATCTTACCCTCAGGTGCTTTGGAGAATAGCTTGACTGCCTCTTCTTTGGGGCAGCCCCTGAGATATTGGAAGACTGCTATCATGTCTCCCCTAGTCCTTCTTTTCATCAGATTAGACATACCCAGTTCCTGCAACCATTCTTCATATGTTTTAGCCTCCAATCCCCTAATCATCTTTGTTGCTCTTCTCTGCACTCTTTCTAGAGTCTCCACATTTTTTTACATCGTGGTGACCAAAACTGAATGCAATATTCCAAGGGTGGCCTTACCAAGGCCTTATAAAGTGGTATTAACCCTTCACGTGATCTTGATTCTATCCCTCTGTTGATGCAGTCTAGAACTGTGTTGGCTTTTTTGGCAGCTGCAGCACATGGCTGGCTCCTATTTAAGTGATTGTCCACTAGGACTCTGAGATCCCACTCACAGTTACTACTATTGAGCAAGGTACCACATATACTGTACCTGTGCCTTTGGTTTTCCTTGCCTAAATGTACTCCATCTTACATCGCTCCATCTTAGCCTGGATGTGATCTCTGAGTGGGTAGGGTTGGATCCCTGGCTGGCTTAGACCAGGGGTGAAATCTACTTACCTTCCCTACCAGTTTGGAAGTGCGCGCATGTCACATGCACACGCCAACCCTCTGTGCATGCGCAGAGGGTAAAAAACAGGTTACTTTTTGGTTAAAACCAAGAAGTAACGACCGTGCAGGTGGGCAGAGCCTCGAGCTACCATCGCTACCGGTTCGGCCGAACTGGGCTGAACCAGGAGCATTTCACCCCTGGCTTAGACCAACCTTATAAGCAGAAAATAAGGAGGAAGCAGCTATGTTTTTATTTGCCACATGAAGTAGCTTTCCCTTAAGAGTTCCGAATTCCTTGACCATTGATGGATTTTAGCTGCTAAACCGTGATTCTTTCTGCAATTAAAAAAACCCCGTGTTCTCTTGTTTTGTGGTGGCTAAGTTCAGATAATGTTTCTCTCATTTTGACTGGTGCCTTTTAAAAAGAGGGCTCTTTGTCTGCTCTTTTAAACAATTTCTTTTTAATTTTATGACACTCATATTTCTTGATGCTGGTTTATTACATTGGGCTCGGATTGATCATATGTATATTTTATGATTGCAAACTGCTCTGAGATTTTTTGATTATTTTGTGCGGGAGGGAGGGAAACACAAGATGTCACCAGTCCAGGATGGGAGTATGGATTTTTGCACCCAGAAGGATTTTATTTCCAAGGCATTATATCTATATTGTTGATGCTTTTGTCACCGTTATTATTTCACAAATACCTTTTTTTTAAATAAAAAAGATGGAACAGTGCAATATAAAAACATTGAATGAGTATCAGTGCCATGGTGCCAGAAAAATCTAGACAAATTCAGCAGAAGGTTGAAGCAGAGCGAGTGTATAAATTATCTGGATTTATTGCCGACAGAAAGGTATAGTGGAATTTCTTTTTTTTTTTTAAATGGAACCGTCTGGAGCATGGAAATAATTGGAAAGGATGAGGTTCAAAGTTAATATAAAGGTAAAGGTTCCCCTCGCACATATGTGCTAGTGGTTGCCGACTCTAGGGGACGGTGTTCATCTCCGTTTCAAAGCCAAAGAGCCAGCGCTGTCCGAAGACATCTCCGTGGTCATGTGGGCAGCATGGCTAAATGCCGAAGGTGCATGGAACGCTGTTACCTTCCCACCAAAGGTGGTCCCTATTTTTTTACTTGCATTTTTTACGTGCTTTCGAACTGCTAGGTTGGCAGAAGCCAGGACAAGTCACGGGAGCTCACCCCGTTACGCAGCACATGGGATTCGAACTGCTGAACTAATGACCTTTCGATCAACAAGCTCAGCATCTTAGTCACTGAGCCACCACGTCCCTATAAATGTTAATATATCCTCCCCTAAATCAAAGTCATCTAGAGGTGGGGGTCAAAAAATAAAGATGGCATCCATGACCCGTAAAAAGGGGAGGGCCTCGATCACAAGGTTAAAGCCACCATCTTTACTTGTTCTAATCCTCTTGAAGAAAATGATGAGACTCAACCCATACATTTAAAAACATAGATAAAACTAAGATGTGAAACAAGGCATGTAGCTGAAGGTTCAAGGTTGTTGATGAATTAGAAGGGGTGGGGGGAAGCCTTGTTAACTGGGGAATTCTGGGAGTTGAAGTCCACACATTTGAAAGTGGAATGGAATGGAATGGAATGGAATGGAATGGAATAGAATAGAATAGAATAGAATAGAATAGAATAGAATAGAATAGAATAGAATAGAATAGAATAGAATAGAATAGAATAGAATAGAATTTTTTATTGGCCAAGTGTGATTGGACACACAAGGAATTTGTCTTTGGTGCTTGTGCTCTCAGTGTACATAAAAGAAAAGATACGTTCATCAAGAATCATAAGGTACAACACTTAATGATAGTCATAGGGTACAAATAAGCAATCAGGAAACAATATCAATATAAATCGTAAGGTTACAAGCAACAAAATTACAGTCATACAGTCATAAGTGGAAGGAGATGGGTGATGGGAACGATGAGAAGATGAATAGTAGTGGAGACTTAGTAAATAGTTTGACAGTGTTGAGGAAATTATTTGTTTAGCAGAGTGATGGCATTCGGGAAAAAACTGTTCTTGAAGTCCACACATCTTAAAGTGTCCACACATCTTAAAATTCCCCTGCTGGCTGGGGAATTCTGGGAGTTGAAGTCTACATAGCATAAAGTTGAAGTCCACACATTTTGTCATGCTGGCTGAGGAATTCTGGGAGTTGCAGGTTACATATCATAAGGTTAAAGTCCACACATCTTTAGGTAGTCATGCTGACTGGGGAATTTTGAGATTTAACATCCATACATCTTTAAGATTGAAGTCCACAGATCTTAAGATTGCCATGCTGGCTGAGAAATTCTGGGAGTCCACACATCCTAAGGTTGAAGTCCACACAATTTAAGTCATCATGCTGGCTGGGAAAATCTGGGAGGGGAAGTCCATACATTTTCAAGTGGCCATGGTTAAGAAACACCGTTTTAAGATATCAGGAGATACCTTGAGTTGACATCCCCATTGTTTTCTTCAAGGTACTTTTCCAAAAGCAGAAACAGATGTTCATGAGAGATAAAAAGAGAGGTGATTATGCAATAAGATTGAGCAGTCTTTTGTAGTTAAGCATATTGAAGCTTAATCAAAGAGAAGAAGGTAGATATCTCTCGTTCATTGCTTTTCAATCATTTCAGTGTTAGAAATGGCAGCTTGAAAGCCTTTTTTCAAAACCTTTTTCCGCAGGGAACATTTTATTAATTCCAACTGATTGTGTGTTTGTGTGGTTTTCCTCAAGGAAACAGTAAAAACATGATAGGTATTTTTGTAAATGAAAGCAGTCAGAAAACATCTGTTGAAAGTGATAATGCCTAAGTAGTTTTGCTGTTGCTCTGAAAAACTTAAGTTACATTCAGCGGAGATTAATTTTTCATTGTCCTCCAGTTAAGATGAGAATTGCTTACCCGGAATTACTGATGGAAAACATCACATGGAGCTCCAGATCATAAAAATTGGATGTGGATGGGAACATCAAATGGATCTCTAAATTTTGGAGAACAGAAAGACTCTATTCCCCTAACTTTTTCAGCGATGTTCTTACTTTAATAAATCATCGCGTACAACCAAGACATTTTGATACCCAGAATGGAAGTTAAGATGCGCTGTTCTATGGACCCAAAATTTTATTGGTCCAATAGTTGAATCTTTATTTAACACCGGTTAAAAGGTCATCTTCTCTAGAGATTAGAGAAGCGGGTTGTCCTAAAAAGGAAGAAAGCATTCTTGAGTGGCACATACAGATGGGTCTTCTCATCTTTGCTAGTGATACCAAACTTCATTTGGTTTCACATCTGGGTCACATCACAGGGGTCAAACTTGGCTCCTGTCAGGGCTCTGACAAATGCCCTAATTAACGCATGAGCCTCAAGCCAGGTTTCAAAAGAAATCCAGTTATTTATTAGGAGCAACATGTTGGCAGCTTCCCAAGTGTAGTCAACTCTGCTGCACATAATTTATGGCTCAGCTCTGACCCTGTTTCCCCCCTCCTCTCAGGCTGTGTCATAAATCACATTCTCCAACGAGGCACTTACCCGGGCTGTAGAAACCACGTCTCACAAACTGGTAATCTGAGATCCAACCTTGGAGGAAGGTATGCGTGGAATGTGGCTGCTGAATTGTTCTGTCAGTTCTTCCCCCTTTCTGCCCATGGCAACTTGAGAGCAGACTGGAAATGCTTAGCTAGTTGACAGCACCATATCTTGGTTGTGCATCTGTCTTCTGGAGAGTAGAGTTGATATCTCCAGCTGATGATTAGGGAAAGGAAATACTTCTCAGATGAATGTTCTGGTGAGTCAGTTCTTCAATGGTCCGAGCCTTCTGAGACGCACAGAAGACACCAACAATTGAGAAGGAAAGATGGTGACCACGAATAAGCCTTTGATCAAGAAATGATGATATTTATGAGAGGAGGAGCACCCTTTGAGTGGGGATTTTGCTTCAGGAAAGGAATGAGTGAAGTACAGTTGTGAAGTCACACCAACCTCTACTTCTAAGAAATCAGAGTTGCTACAATGATTCATTGGTATACCTTGTCTTCTGGGATGGAGCACCCTGCAGCCTTATGAATGGTGCTGATTCTTTGTGCCTGACATTAATAGCAATAGCATTTAGACCTATATACCGCTTTATAGTGCTTTACAGCTCTTTCTAAGCAGTTTACAGAGTCAGGGAGGAAGGAAGGAAGGGCAATAACACTAGCAATAGCACTTAGACTTATAGACTGCTTCGCAGTGCTTTACAGCCCCCTCTCTAAGCAGTTTACAGAGTCAGCATGTTGCCCCCAACAATCTGGGTCCTCATTTTACCCACCTCAGAAGGATGGAAGGCTGAGTCCACCTTGAGCCAGTCAGGATCGAACTCCTGGCAGTTGGCAGAATTAGCATGCAATGCTGCATTCTAACCACTGTGCACCATGGAAGGAAGGAAGGAAGGAAGGAAGGAAGGACAATAGCAATAGTCCTTAGACTTATATACCGCTTCTCAGTGCTTTACAGCCTTCTCTAAGTGGTTTACAGAGTCAGCACGTTGCCCCCAACAATCTGATTCCTCCTTTTACTGACTTTGGAAGGCTGGAAGGCTGAGACAACCTTGAGCCTGGTGAGATTTGAACTGCCAAATTGCAGTCAGCCGGCAGTCAGCAGAAAGTAGCCTGCAGTACTGCACTCTAAGCGCTGTGCCACCACAGCTGGTCAGCCTAATCAGCCTAGAAGATTTATTCAAGCCTACACAGAAGAATCTAGTCAACTAAAGTTCAGTATTAAATAGGTACCAGATAAGAGTCAACGGAATTCAGGAGGGGTTGGACTTGAACTCTTTGTGGGAATGTAACAACCCTAAGCTGATGGCATGCTTAACTCCCCCCCCAGCTCTTCCTGCTCTTCCTACAATACATGAAGTAACTGCCATCAAACAGTTGGTTTGAAACCCTCTCCTCTACTTTTTGTAATTCTGGTCCCACCATGGTCATATTTCTCATATGTCTACTTATGTGGTTCCTGCCTAGAGGGAACCATGTAGCTCTGGTTGGAAACAGAACACTGGATTAAGTAGACAGGGGCTTGTTTTTTAAGCCCCTTCTCTGGGGGAGGGTGGGGAAGGATGTGACAGCTGATCAATAGGCTCGGAGAAGCCAATCAATATTGTAGGAGGAAAAAAAAACCCAGTAAAACAGTGTTTCTGGCAGTTCACGAGAAAACGAATTACCTCCTCGCGGAGATAAAGTTCATCCATCTTTTCATTCAACCTGTGCTTTGTGGCAGGGTTAGTTGTGAGTTGATCTCGTCTGGGCTGCCCATCATGTTTCTGCGCTGACCTTCTGCAGAATTTAGTTTTGACTTAAATGTCAAGGAACTGTTGAGACGGGAGCTTTGGAGAAGTGCATCTCCAAATAGGCATCAGCAAGGAGTTTTGCTGCTGCTGCTGCTGCTGTTGTTCCCAAGTGTGTGTGTGTGTGTGTGTGTGTGTGTAGAGAGAGAGAGAGAGAGAGAGAGAGAGAGAGAGAGGGAGGGAGGGAGGGGGGGGAGGGAGGGAGGAGAGAGAGAGAGAGAGAGAGAGAGAGAGAGAGAGAGAGGGAGGGAGGGAGGGAGGGGGGAGGGAGGGAGGGAGGGAGAGAGAGAGAGAGAGAGAGAGAGAGAGAGAGAGAGAGAGAGAGAGAGAGAGAGCGCAACTGGGTGACTTTAAGCCAATTATCAGGAAACTCTGACTTCTAGTCCTGCTTTAGACATGAAAGCCAGCTAGGTGACTTTGGGTCAATCACCAAGAGACTTTGAATTCTAATCCTGCCTTAGGCATAAAAGCCAACTGGGTGACTTTTGGGCCAATCACCAAGTTGAGTTGAGTTAAACCCTCTGTGCATTCCTGCCTCTTTCTCGGTGCCTTGTTGAAATCCCTATTTTCAGCTAAGCTTGGGGGAAAAAAGAGACTGTTCCATTTACACCTCCGATATTCTCAGTTCTTTGACTTGTCATAAATAAGTTTGTCCTCCCAGTCAAAATAGGAAAGCAGCATCAATAACTACAAAGAAGGCAGAGCAAAAAGGGAGATGGATCCTTCTCTGCCCTATTAGAGAGTCAAAAAGTAAAGCAGAGACAGATAGTTAATTCAGATTCTGATCAGGGCTGGGTTTCACTTACCTTTACCACCAGTTCACCACACATGTGCGCTGTTCACGAATGCACCCAGCCTTCTGTGCGTGCACTTTGCTCGTTCACGTGTCTTCTGTGCATGAGCCCAGCCTCGAAAACTTGCCTAAATAGCACGACTTGGAGCCTGGGCAGGTGGGCGGGGCCACCCGCGATCGCCACTACCGGTTCATGCGAACTGATGCCAACCGGCTGAATACCACCTCTGATCCTGATCAATGATGAATTCCCATCTATTCTATGTAGCTGTTGAGTCGGACAGTGAGGAGGATGGGGAGGACAATGTGCCAGTCCTGGAGTCTGGGGAAGGCCCGGACAAGGGCTCTGCGTCGGAGGCAGAGATGGGGCCAGGGCCATTTGGGAGTGATGCGCGGACTCCGGAGCCTCCAGAGGCAGACAGCAGATAGGCAGAGGAACAGGAGGAGCCTGTTCCTAGTCCACGCATGCGAAGAGCTGCCAGAAGGCAAGAGCAGCTAAAGCAAAAAAGACAGTTTGGGAGTAAGGCCAGGAGATGATTGGCCACTCCCATAAGGCTTAAAAGAGCAGCAAAGGCTCTTGGGCTCTTTGTAGGAAAGCAACGTTGCTACATTTGTTTCTTGTCGGGCATCTCTTGTTTCTGAACTTTGTGGGGCTTTGCCAAGAAAAACCTCTGGCAGGGTGCCAAAGAAGACAAAGGTTTGTGATAAGGCCGAAGGACTTTTTCTGAAGGACTTGTTTTGGAATTAATTTGGACTAAGCTGAGAATGAAGTAATTCTCAGCTGTTCTAATAAAATATGTTTGTTTAGGAACTGATTGTGTCTGGTAATAACTACTTGGGCCTAGGTCACAACAGTAGGCTCTGGTACTCACTGGCATCTGTGCCTGTCCTTAATATTTTTTTACATAGTTTGGAATATTGTTCCTTTTATTTTCCTGTATTGCATTTTTATTTCTCAGGGTAGAGATATTGTGGACAAAAATCATTAAAACACTTCCATCCATTTGTCCCTTTGACTCTCTGTTCTGTTTGCTGATCTAAAAGCTGGGCCAAAATGCAAAGATGGACATTTAACAACGAACAATTTTGTTGTGTTCCCAAGAGTGGACAGTGACTTGTTTATCCTCTAGGAAAGGATGACAGATGTGGACCAAAATATGACTGATTCTGCCATAAGGTCCTCTAAATTCTGTTTTTCTCCAAGAACCATCAGCCGAGTTGTAGCAAGGATGGTCCTTACTCTGATTGGGCTTCATGGAGATGTTATCGGCTAACTTGCATCCTAACAAACTCGGTGTCAAGTGAGGTTCACACTTCTTGTTCTCGGAATGGGTGTTGTGTCCATCAGAATTACAATGTTGTGTTGAAAACAAATCTAAACCAATATAAGTTTAACGGAATTTATCCACTCGGCAGCAAATAAGCTTGTTTAGGGTTCCAATTTTCTTAAATAACTTGTCAGGCCTGGAAGCCATCTTTTGCATTAGGCCTTCAGACCTGCCACATTTTGGGGGTGTTATTTGGAACCCTGACATAACTACAGGTAATGTTGTGGCCCGTACACAGCCTGTGCAGCTAGTAGCTGATTCAGACAGCGAAGAGATTGGTGTGGTGCTGCGCCAGCAGCCTGTGCAGCTGGCACTCGAGTCAGACAATGAGGAGGCTGGAGAAGATGTGGTGCCAGAGGCAGGGATTCAGCCAGGGCCTTCAGAACCTCCAGAAGCTCCCTTAAGTGTAGAGGATGAAGAGGAGCCTCTTCTCGATGCACGGGTGCGCAGAGCTGCCAAAAGGCAGGAGTGGCTCCTCAGGAGGAGGTCTCCTTGAGAGTAAGGCTTGGGGCTAATTGGCCACTCTCTTAGCCTATTTAAGGAGGAACACCGACTGAAGCAATTTGCAGAGAACAACTTTGTTCACATACCTTTGTGTCTTGTCTTGCTTATCTTGTCAGCTTCCTGCAAATTGCTTCTGGGCATTCTGCCAACCACAGTAAGCTTTCAGTTATTATTCTTTGAATTCTTGGCGGCTGTTAATGCAGTTCATTAACAGCCGTTGTTGTAAAAGACTGATTTATTTAGTAAACCAAGGTTTGTGTGTGCTGCGTTCTTTGGGGTCTGTAGCTGGGGCAGAACAGGTAGTCCTTGACTTACAACAGTTCATTTTGTGATTGTTACAAGAGCACTGAAAAAAGTTGAATAGAATAGAATAGAGCTGGAAGGGACCTTGGAGGTCTTCTAGTCCAGCCCCCTGCTCAAGCAGGAGAACCTATACTATTTCAGATAAGTGGCTGTGTAGTTTCTTCTTAAAAACCTCCAGCGATGGAGCAACATCTGAAGGCCAGCTGCTCCACTGCTTAATTGTCCTCACTGTTAGGAAGTTTCTCCTTAATTCCAGGTTGCTTCTCTCCTTGATTGGTTTCCATCCGTTGCTTCTTGTCCTGCCTTCAGGTGCTTTGGAAATTAATGTGACCCCCCTCTTCTTTGTGGCAGCCCCTCAAAATATTGGAACACTGCTCTCATGTCACCCCTAATTCTTCTTTTCTTTAGGCTAGCCGAACTGAAACCCAGTTACTTATTACCATTTTTCAGAGTTACAAACTTTTCAGCATCCTCACGATCACGTGATCAAAGGCACTGGGCAACTGGTTCAGATTTATGACGGTTATAGTGTCCCAGGGCCACATGATCCTCTTCTGCGACCTTCTGACAATGGGGAAGCCAGATTCACTCAACGACCGTCTTACTAACTTAACAACTTCAGTGATTCACTTAACAACCATGGCAAGAAAAGCTGTAAAATGGGGCAAAGCTCACTTAGCAAATGTCTCATTGAAGAACGGAAATGTTGGGCTCAGTTGTGGTTGTAAATACAAGTTGTATTAAGAGCATAGAATACAATAGAATAATAATAGAATAGAATAATAAGGTTGAAAAGGAACTTGGAGGTCTTCTAGTCCAACCCCCTGATTCTCGGTTTTTTCCATATCAGCTCTCAGCTCAGCCTTGAATGACATTGGGCGCTATTCAACAAAATGAAATTCAACGGTGAAAAAATTAAGATTCTACATTTAGGCAATAAAAACAAAATGCACAGGTACAGTATAGGTGGTACCTTGCTCAATAGTAGTAACTGTGACAGGGGTCTTGGAGTCCTAGTGGACAACCATTTAAATACGAGCCAGCCGTGTGCAGCAGCTGCCAAAAAAGCCAACACAGTTCTGGGCTGCATTAACAGAGGGATAGAATCAAGATCACGTGAAGTGTTAATACCACTTTATAAGGTCTTGGTAAGGCCAAACTTGGAATCCTGCATCCAGTTTTGGTCGCCATGATGTGAAAAAGATGCTGAGAATCTGGAAAGAGTGCAGAGAAGAGCAACAAAGAGGATTAGGGGACTGGAGGCTAAAACATATAAAGAATGGTTGCAGGAACTGGGTATGTCTAATCTGATGAAAAGAAGGACTAGGGGTGATATGATAGCAGTCTTCCAATATCTCAGGGGCTGCCCCAAAGAAGAAGAAGTCAAGCTATTCTCCAAAGCACCTGAGGGTAAGATAAAAAGCAACGGGTGGAAACTAATCAAGGAAAGAAGCAACCTAGAACTAAGGAGAAATTTCTTAACAGAGAGAACAATTAATCAGTGGAACAACTTGCCTCCAGAAGTTGTAAATGCTCCAACACTGGACGTTTTTAAGAAGCAATTGGATGAAATGGTATTGGGTTTTCTGCCTGAGCACGGGGTTGGACTAGAAGATCTCCAAGGTCCCTTCCAGAGGTGGGTTTCAGCAGATTCTGACCAGTTCTGGAGAACCGATAGCGGAAATTTTGAGTAGTTCGGAGAACTGGTAGTAAAAATTCTGACTGGCCCTTCCCCCATCTATTCTCTGCCTCCCGAGTCCCAGCTGATCAGGAGGAAATGGGGATTTTGCAGTATCTTTCCCCTGGAGTGGGGTGGGAATGGAGATTTTACAGTATCGCCCACCAAGCCACACCCACCAAGCCACACCCACAGAATCTGTACTAAAAATTTTTGAATCCCACCACTGGTTCCTTCCAACTCTGTTATACTCTATATTCTATATTCTATCTAGTATCTAGTAGAATTCTGAGTTTGGGATTGACTACTGACTGACTACCGTACCTGGACTACTGCAACGCTCTCTACATGGGGCTCCCCTTGAGGAGCACCTGGAGGCTCCAACTGGTCCAGAATGCGGCCGCGCGGGTAATTACGGGAGCTGCTTGGCGCTCCCATGTAACACTGCTCCTGCATGAGCTGCACTGGCTCCCTGTGGTCTTCCGGGTGCGCTTCAAGGTGTTGGTTACCACCTTTAAAGCGCTCCATGGCATAGGACCTAGTTATCTTCGAGACCGCCTGTTGCTACCGACGGCCTCCCATCGACCTGTGCACTCCCACAGAGAGGGCCTCCTCAGGGTGCCATCAGCCAAACAATGCAGGCTGGTGACCCCCAGGGGGAGGGCCTTCTCTGTGGGGGCACCTACCCTCTGGAATCAGCTGCCCCCAGAGATAAGGAGAATCCAAGACCTCAGTGCCTTCCACCGTGCCCTTAAAACCTTCTTTTTCCAGCAAGCCGGGCTGGCTTAACATATTTTTTTTAATATTCTTTAATTTTTAATTGGTTTGTTATCTTAAATTGGGGCCAAATTAATATATATCCTTTTAATTGTTTTTAATGTTTGTATTGTATGTTTTTATCTGGCTGTACACCGCCCTGAGTCCTCGGGAGAAGGTGCGGTATATAAATTCGAGATAAAATAAAATAAATAAAAATAAAGAATGAGAATAGTGGCACCAGCTGGGCTACTCTTGTATATTAGAACTGCATTACAGTCTTCAGTTTGGAGAAGTGTTTCTGGGGCTAAATAAAAAGAATATGGAAATTGCTTTGGGAAGGGAGAAAACAGCTGTGTTGGCAAATACGCACACCTACACACCGAAATTCTTTCTCCTTAAAATGCTTCGGCTTTCAATACATTTCTTTCGCGAGGTAATTTTCTCTGCTTAGCCAATAAAAAGATGAGCATTTCCCCATCTTCTGCTTCAGACTGTGGATTAAATCACTGCATAGGAAGTTCATTATTAGTTAAGTGGACGAGGCTGAACTATATTTTGAAGCGGGATCCCGAGAACGCCTTACAGGGAGTAAGCTGAAGGAGGGTTTGCACCAGTGATGGGCTTCAATTTTTTTTACTACCGGTTCTGTGGGTGTGGCTTGGTAGGCGTGGCATGGCTTGGTGGGCGTGGCTTGGTGGGCATAGCACGGGAAGGATACTGTAAAATCTCCATTCCAGGGGGGAAATGCTCCCGGTTCGGACCGGATCACCCGATCTGGTAGTGATGGAGGCGGGTGGTTCGGAGAACCGGTAGCCTTGGTAGTACAGTGGTCTAAAGCACCCTGTTATTAAGACCAGCTGCCTGCAATTACTGCAGGTTCGAATCTCCCCAGGCTCAAGGTTGACTCAGCCTTCCATCCTTTCTAAGGTAGGTAAATTGAGGAGCCAGTTGTGGGGGCATTAAGCTGACTTTGTATAAATATACAAAAGTATGAAGGCTATTGCTGAGCGCATTGTAAGCCGCCCTGAGTCTCCGGAGAAGGACGGCATATAAATCAAATTTTAAAAAAAAAATCCCTGCCCCCCGCCCCCCCCATTGCCCAGCTGAGCCGCGCAATCATCAGAGGCTTTTTTTTTTTACTTTTAAAAGCATTTTTTCTACAACCTCTTTGGCCTTAAAAAATGCTTTTAAAAGTTTTTAAAAAAAAAAGCTTCTGATGATCGCGCAGCTCAGCTGGAATCATCAGAGGCTTTATTAAAAGCATTTTTTTAAACAACTTCTTCAGCCAAAGAGGTTGTAGAAAAAAATGATTTTAAAAGTGTAAAAAAAAAAAAGTTGACCACGCCCACTCCGTCATATTACCCACCACCACCAAGCCACGCCCACAGAACTGGTAGTAACAAATTTTACATTTCACCCCTGCTCCATTCCCTTCCCAATCCAGGGGAAGGTTACTGCAAAATCCCCATTTCCTCCCAATCAGCTGGGACTCGGGAAGCAGAGACTAGATGGGGGCAGGGCCAGTCAGAATTTTTACTACCGGTTCTCCGAACTACTCAAAATTTCCGCTACCGGTTCTCCAGAACCGGTCAGAACCGGCTGAAGCCCAACTCTGGTTTGCACCCCTGATTTGTTGAAAGAATTTTTTTAAAAAAAATCTCATTTCAGTAGAGATTCATTGCCCCTCAATAAAGTAGTGATAACTCTACTGCAGGGGGGGTCAAACTTAATTTCATTGAGGGTCACATCAGGGTTGTGTTTGACGTCGGGGGGAGCAAGGTGGGCGTGACCAGGGTGGGCGTGGCTGGGGTGGGTGTGACCAGCTCGTGTCGGGGGGGCACCTGTGATAGCCAAGTGCTAAGGCAGGATTCCCCTCAGACCAGTGATGGAATTCAATTTTTTTTTACTACCGGTTCTGTGGGCATGGTTTGGTGGCCGTGGTGTGGCTTGGTGGGTGTGGCTTCATGGGCGTGGCACAGGAAGGATACTGCAAAATCTCCATTCCCTCCCCACTTCTGGGAGAAGGATATTGCAAAATCTCCATTCCAACCCCACTCTGGGGCCAACGAGATGTGGTATTTGCCGGTTCTCCAAACTAATCAACATTTCCACTACCGGTTCTCCAGAACCTGTGAGAACCTGCTGAATAGCATTCTTGCCTCAGACCCTCCCTCTCATTATAATCTCCTTCCTTCCTTCCTTCCTTCTTTTTCCTTCCCTCTTCATTCTCCTTTCTTCTTCTTTCCTCTCTTTCCTTATTTTTCCTTCCTTGCTCTCTTCCCATCTCTCCTTCTTTATCCCCCCCCACCCCATTTTCGGCCGCGATGGCTTCCTGCAGCCCTCTGCCAGTGCTGGCAGAGGCACTGCGGGCCAGTCCTTTGCTATTTCCAGGGTGGCCCGGTGGGCCAGATCTAAGCACCCCATAGGCTGGATCGGGCCCACGGGCCTTGAGTTTGACACCCTTGCTCTACTTGTATTTTTTTCCAGTGAGACCAGTCTATCAGGGCAACCTGGTCTACCCAACTAGGGGACGGAGCATACTGCTTCCACTTCTGCCTTTCAGCCCCAATCCAGGGGACTTCGCAGGCAGTCGCTTTCGCCACAAACTATTTTTTGTGTTGAATTTATATTTACCAACAAAGAAATAAAAGGAGACTAGTATAGATCTATTTCAAGCTATTTAGCTCTCGTCAGCTAGCCGTACCTTTTCTGGGATTTGAACCCAGGCTACTTGCATATTAGGTAGATGTATTAACCTCTAAGCCATGGGCTCTCCTCGCTTTGTCGGCTATACCAGGGGAGAGATGAAGTGTTTTTTCCCCGGTGAGAGCGGTCTATCAGGGCAACCTGGTCTACCCAAATATGGGATGGAGGATACTGCATTTGCGAGCAGAGCCCGTGGCTTAGAGGTTAAGGCATCTACCTAATATGCCAGTAGCCTGGGTTCGAATCCCAGAAAGGGTATGGCTAGCTGATGAGAGCTAAATAGCTTGAAATAGATCTATACTAGTCTTCCTTTATTTCTTTGTCGGTCAATATAAATTCAACACAACTCTACTGGTAGTCTTTGACTTACAATCACAATTGGGAGCAGAGTCAATTCTGATGTTACAATCCTTTTTGTCATGGTTGTTTAATGATTCACATGCTTGTTAAGCAAATCGAACTCCTCCACTGACTTTGCTTGTTAGAAGCTGGTTGGGTCTGGAGGCTAAATTGTGTGATGAATGGCTAAGGGAGTTAGACATCTTTAGCGTAATGAAGCGAAGCCTCAGAGGAGACATGATAGCCATCTTCCAATACTTGAAGGGCTGTCACAGAGAAGAACTGTTCTCCAAAGCACTAGAAGGCAGGACAAGAAGGAATGGATGGAAGCTTTTCAGAGAGCGAGATCCAACCTAGAGCTTTCCCATCAGTGAGAACATCGTGGAATAGCTTGCTTCCAGACATTGTGGGTGCTTCATTGCTGGGAGTTCTCAGGAAAAGATTGGCCAACCATTTGTCTGGAATAAAGACTCCTGCCTTGGGCAGAGGGTTGGACTAGAAGACCTCCAAGGTCCCTTCCCTTCCATATGATTCTATGAAAATATCAAGAGCTGAAGCAGAGGACTGGAAGACCTCCAAGGTCCCTTCCAGCCCTAGGACTCTATGATTCTATGAAACTCAAGAGCTGAAGCAGAGGACTGGAAGACCTCCAAGGTCCCTTCCAGCTCTAGGACTCTATGATTCTATGAAACTCAAGAGCTGACACAGAGGACTGGAAGACCTCCAAGGTCCCTTCTAGCCCTAGGATTTCCATGATTCTATGAAACTATCAAGAGCTGAAACAAGAGGATTTGACCGGAGCTCTCCAAGGTACTGAACCAACTTTTGCTCATCTACAAATAGGAAATATGGTAGGTGCAATGGTGTACCCACTGTCCCTTGTGTTCGTGCACGCAATGTCACAGCCGTGTACAAAAGGGGCGGGGCTTCCATTGCAACACTGCACTCATCTCTTGCAGGTTTTGACCCTTCTTGCCCCTGGGATCCACAGAACCCCAACTGGGAGAGTCCGAATTACCCAACTGGGGGAACCTTGGTTGTCTTCCCAGAAGTCTTTTGTGAAGTCATCTAATCACATCCTTCTAAAAAAAGGATATCTTGACCTGAAACAGTTATCTAGTTTGGGGCATAACCCTGTGGGAGGAAAATTCAACTTCATTAGACTTTTAATTTGTTTTTAGTTGGCAGGTTTCCTATTGACACAGAGAAAAATGTAAAAATAGCATCTGTTTTTAAAGAAGTGACTTTCCTTTCCCCGCGCCTTCCTAAAGAGGCTGTCTTTCTTAATTGTATCCATTTTCTGCAACTTTAAAGCCCTTAAAGTGATGCTTTTCTCTGAGTCTTTTGTTTTCCGCATTCTCAGCCTAAGAATGGCACATCAGGTGAATACTAAAAAGCGAGAGAGCGTCTCAAAGGAAGAAAGAGATGGCACCAGAGTTAGGTTAGCTTCCGTCTGAATAACACCGCTGAGTTTCTTTTGTAAAAGTTTTAGGCCAAACGGATTTAAGGAAATTTGAAGAGAGCAAGAGGAAACTGTTCAAAGGCTTGAAGGCAAAAGGTTGAAGGAATTGATGCCATTTTTCCTTTTAAGCAGGAGGGAGAGCAGTGCCAGTGCCACCATTTTTAACGCAGCATTTGAACTCTTCTGTGTAAGCTGCATTGAGAAGAAATTAACATTTAGCTGACTGATGGTGACAAGAGAGGTGGTTTGAATTTGGGGGGGGGGGTGTATAGATATTTTTATGATTGGTACCCCATCTGCTCAGAGAGAACTTTTGATGCTTTTTTTCAGGAGGCAACTGGACTTTCTTGTTTTTTCTTTTGAAGATGTTTTGCTTTTCATCCAAGAAGCTTCTCCAGCTCTGACAGGATGGTGGGGAATGGAAGGATTTATATTCCTTGCAAACAGCTGGTCATCTGCATCCTTTTAGAGGGTCATTGAGGCCACTTGGAGGTTTATCTGTGTCCTCAGGGTCACCTGAGTAGTGCTCCTTGTTCCTGTAGTCCGTAATCCCTCTGGAAATTCTTTCATACTTCCACACCATTCAAAGGGCATTCATCCCAAATTGTACAGCTAAAACTCTGTAGAGATTCTCAATCATCAATGTTATGGTTGTCCCAAAGGCGCTTTTTTCAGGAGGCAACTGGACATTCTTGTTTTTTCTTTTGAAGACAATCCGCTTCTCACCCAAGAAGCTTCTTCCACTCTGTGTCACGTTTCAATGCTATCTCAAAATAAATGGACTTCCAAACTGCCGATCTTTAAGGAAATTTTCTCTTTATTCGAGCACAGCAATCTGATCCTGATTCTTCACGGTCAGTACTGACCTTTGCCCCCCAATCCCTCCCTTTCCGATCCCCAATTCTCTGCTTCTCATTGGCTATCTTCCAAGTCACTCTCCTGATTCCTTTTTCGTCAGATCACAGGAATGTCTCCCCCCTCCCCATCTCCGAGGAGACCTAATCTTCAAAGGGATTTAGCAGGCAAAAGTTCAGGCTTCTCCTCCCTTTTCTATGTCAGTGCTGGGACACTGACACTCTGACTGGATGGTGGGGGAATGGAAGGATTTATATTCCTTGCAGACTGCTGGTCATTTGAATCCTTTTAGAGGGTCATTGAGGCCACTTGGAGGTTTATCTGTGTCCTCAGGGTCACCTGAGTGGTGCAAATGGTTCCTGTAGTCTGCAAAAAAATAAGAAAGTCCAGTTGCCTCCTGAAAAAAGCATCTTTGGGACACATTCTGGTGAGAGAGAAATTCCCTGAGGATGGCACAAGTCTGAAATCTCAGAAGACTAAACCCCTGGTCCCAGTTGATCAACTCAGATTGGATCCTTAGTGGAGAGTTTTGGAGATGAACTGAACTGAATGATGGTATTGTGACTCCGGCTGATTTATCTTCATATGCTGAATCGGAGGATGATATGGAGGAGGACGAAGCTGTCACGAGCTATGTGCCAGAGGGGCCGTCTTCACTGGTGAGTCAGCAAGAACTGACAGTTGCTGACGTGCCTCTGGACCCCAGCCAAATTGAGGAGGAAACAGAGGCCGGGAATGATGTGGGGGAGCCCCTATTGGATGCAAGAGAGAGACGTAGGAGACGTTGTAGAGAACAGCTATTGCCATGTCCCAAAAGGTGTGGTCAGGAGACGTAGGGCTACACCCTACAAAGTATAAAAGGGGTGAGACTGGGCTGGAAAGGCGTGGTGAACAATTTGTTGGCGTTTTGGATGTAGTGGATTTACAACTATTAGTTTGGAGGTTTTTTTGACAAGAGTCTGCATTACTGCATTAGCCTGCTGGCCGTCTGCCAAGACCTTTGGAACATTGCCCGGTAACTACTGGACTGATAAACACTTTGGAAGAGAACTATTTATTAAAGGGCCAGCTTCAGTCTATCTAGCCTGCGTTTGTTACTGCCGGGCTATTTGAGCCTCTGCAAGGCCACTCGTGGGAGGGGACAGAGCAGATGGCTTTTCAGACAATGTGGAGACATTCTGGACTTATGACGACCCCCTTCTTCTCACTTGCCTTCTTCTCCTTTCTACCTCCCCCACCCATTTTATGCATGGCCCTAGAATGTGATCAAGGGTGCATTGTCCTCATATCCAACTTTCGTTATGATATTGCATAGTTGTGAATTATTGTGAAATCCATTCAGAGTATGAACAGTGCAAAAAAACAAACAAACAAAAGGGATTGCCAGTTTCGAAATCTAGCCAGGGACAAGTTAGACACACCCACTGAGTTGAAATTTTGCAAAGGGAAAGGGGTAAATAAAGATGAAGCATCTTTCAAGCTGACCTTCAGTTAAATTGATTTGATGGATGCATCCAGGTAGGTTGCAGCTCAAATGCATGGGGGAGAGGTGACAGTTGTTTGATTAATGATGATGATTTTTCCCCTCCCTCAAGCCAATTGCTAGAAGAGGTATACAGTTTCTCCAACTCACGGTAACAGATTTAAACAGATAATTTTGCTTTCTCCTTAACTGGCCTGGTCACTTTCCCCAACACATTTTACCTAAAAATCCCAACACTCAGACTTTCTCTATATACATCCGGTATTTATTGATAAGTGCTTAGGAATGATGCCATCTTATTTGCTTAAAGACAAATGTTTTTATTTATTTATTTATTTATTTATTTATTTATTTATTTATTTATTTATTGGTTCGATTTATATGCCGCCCTTCTCCGGAGACTCAGGGCAGCTTACAATGCATTAAGCAATAGCCTTCATAGCCCGGCAGTAACAAACGCAGACTAGATAGACTGAAGCTGGCCCTTTAATAAATAGTTCTCTTCCAAAGTGTTTATCAGTCCAGTAGTTACCAGGCAATGTTCCAAAGGTCTTGGCAGACGGCCAGCAATAGCTTTCGCCCCCCCCCCAAAGCGGTGTTCTTTTTTTTTTTTTAACCCTGTTCTTTCTTTTCCAATTGTCCATGTACAATGTGTTGTTGCTTTGCTGGTTGTCTAGATCTTTTTTAAAATTGTCCTTTGCCATCCCGCCTAGTCTAACGCCTTTTCTCTGTTTCTTTTCATCCAGAAGCAACAACAATAACATGTTCAGTGAAGTTGTGCGACTGAATTTTGAAATTGCCAGTTTCAGCAGCCTTTCGGGAACCCAGCCAATATCCTGGCAAGTGGAATATCCTCAGAAGAAGATGACAGAGATGGCCCTTTCTGAAATTTTCATTTGCCAAAAGGATCTAGTGGGGATTGTCCCACTAGCAATGGTAAGAGATTCTAAGTTGATATTCCTACAACATTTACCAAAGATCTGTTGTACTCTTGTATTGCTCTCATGGGAACTTTGACATTTCTTCATTACTTTTCCTAAAAAAATAATATGCCTACCCTCCAAGATGTTTGGAGAGCAATGTCTTCCTAACAGTCTAGTAAAGATAGGTTGAAGAATGGTTTATTGGCTGATGATCACTCAAGACCAAGGAGTGGGGCGGTGGCCTAGAGGTGGAGTTCTCGCCTCACAATTAGGAGGCTGTGAGTTTGATCCTAGGTAGAGGCAGATATTTCTCTCTCTGGGCACAATGAGAATATAGCTGCTGAACAAAACTCCCCATTGGCAACAGGAAAGGCATCCGGCCAGTAAACACTCAGCTCCATTCAGTTGCCTAGACTCTACCCCGCAAGGGATTATGGGGTTGTTAAACAATGATGGTGGTGATGATGATGAGCACTCAAGACCAACCTTTCAGTAGACTGGAGATCTGCTGAAGTCCATCATTCTAATCATGACACCATATTGAATGCAGCTATTCAACCCAGAAGTGGCTTTAATATTTTGAAATAGCAATGCCACGTAATATGGAGTTGGTGCCCTAATGTTGAGCATTAGTCCAGTCACTATGACTTTAGTTTGGCAAGATTCTGTCTATCGGTGAGCAGCAATAAAGGAAACTGCCTTAGAAGAACCTCAACATGCCTTGCTTGGTTTGGGAGCCTGGATAGTAGTTGCATTTTGGCATGTTTGTAAGGCCAACCATGGATTTTACCCATTGTGTGAACTGTGTCTTCATGTTACTCCATGGTGTGATTAGTCTGAGCATTCTATGGTTATATGAACCCAACAATTGTGTTCCGTTAAATCCAGTTGAAATGCATGAACTTCCATGGTTAAGGGTAGACTCAAAACTGGTTCTCACTGATCAGTGGTGGAATTCAAATAACTTAACAACCGGTTCTCTGCTCTAATGACCAGCTGGGTAGGCATGGCTCGATGGTCATGTGACTGTGTAGGCGTGGCCAACTCAACATCACTCACGTCGATGGGCACTTCACCTTAGCTGTTACCAGTGGTGGGTTCCTCCCGGTTCGGTCCGGTTCGGCCGAGCCAGTAGCGATGACGATATGACGTCACCGAACCGGTTCTCCCCCCCAGCCCTCCCACCCCCCCCACATTATTCTTACCTTTTATTTGGTCCCACCCCCAATCTATTGCTGCCTCCTGAGTCCCAGCTGATGACTAGAGGGAAAAAAACTGTTTAAACTCTTGCCGCGGGGCTTCAAAGGGCCGTCCTACAGCTGATCAGTGTTAAAAGCAAACAAATGAGTCGGGTCGTAAGTGCGAGGACTGGTCGTAAGTGCGAGGACCTTCCAGAAATGACTCTGACCAGCTAGCCACGCCCACCTAGTCACATGACCTCCAAGTCACACCCACAAAATAAGCCACGCCCACAGAACCGGTAGTAAAAAAATTTAGAACCCACCCCTGGCTGTTACAATGTAATAAGGGTTAACCAGAGAGTCAGTTTCTGTAAGCAGGGCAATAAAGATTAGGCTAGAAACAACACCAGAATGTTTCCTTCCTGCCTTCCTTACAGGATTAGCCCTATAAAGTGGAGAAAAAATAAAAACAAAATAAGATTTCTTCCAACAACCGGTTCTCCGAACTGCTTAAAAAGTTAACAACCGGTTCTCCCGAATAGCTGCAAACTGGCTGAATCCCACCACTGCCACTGATCCATCTCCAACCCTTCACCATTACGCACTTCAGCTCTCCTATAAAGATGGACCTCTTTCCAATTGTCTTCTCCAAGCCACCAATGAAACAGATGAGCTAACCTCATGCTACCTGGTCATTAACCAGTTTTGTCCTTAACGATGATACACCCTGAAAGTAAGAAACAAGTGAAAGTCACATGGTCAAATATCTGGGAAAGATGATCCTTGGGAGGGGTAAACAAAACATTCACCGAAAGAGAAGAGCTTTGATACACACCCACCCAAATGTCTATGTAACACGCCAAATATTTTTTGGCTCAACCCTAGTCAAAGAAAGCAAGCGAGGCCAATTCTGCCAAGCTGATGCTAATCAGAAGTTAATAATAAGTCCTTCATCTGGGGAAACGTTAAAAGGATTTGGTGATGCTTGGCCAATAAATTATAAATAGACCCGAAACTATTACTGGGATGTTTCCTAAAAATACACTTTGAATTGCCTTCTTAGGTATGGATGTGTCTGTTTTCTGCCAAGACGTATCAGCAAGGTTGGCACAGCCTGTAAAGGCAACCTGCTAATAGCATCAAGGTGAATAAAGGAACCGATGCTTAGAATTTTCTTTTTTTGGGGAAAAAAAATAAAAAAATAAAATGCTGGTAGGATCAGACAAGGTAAAAGAACATTCGCTCTTCTTTTTTCCCCCCGCTAACTCCGCAGCTCCAGCCAGCCCCTTATTTTGCTGTCGTTATTTTTTTTTAATTTCTTCTTCAATTGTGCGTTAATCTCCCGTCGAGCTGATTACCTGACAATTCCCTGGCTCGGAATTGCAGGCTGAGAAAAACAGGAGCTTCAAAGGGGAAAAAAAAGTTTGAGGTTGCCATCTGCTCAGATATATCCAAATCTGCTCTGTGAGTTTGGATGCTTTAAAAAAAAAGGGGGGGATGCAAATTGATTCCAATTTGGCATGGGGGTGGGGAATCAAGGAATGGTTTTGGGATTATGATGATGATGATGTGGTTGGTCACACAGTCAGTCAGATGTTCCAATAGGATTTGGCATTGTTTGTCCACCTATCGAGTCCTTCCCAAGGACTTGGGATAGATAGATAGACTATAAAATAACAGAGTTGGAAGGGACCTTGGAGGTCTTCTAGTCCAACCCTCTGCTTAGGCAGGAAACCATACACCACTTCAGACAAATGGTTATCCAACCTCTTCTTAAAAACTTCCAGTGTTGGAGCATTCACAACTTCTGGAGGCAAGTTGTTCCACTTTTTTTTCTCAAAAATATTGAGAAAAAATATTAAACAAACAGTGAATTCCTCTCATTCACCTTCAGCAAAGTCTTTCAAGGGAGAATTTACAGTCACAGACCTTATCTGGCTTGGAGAGCTGCCAGGCCGATATCTTCAAAATTTGGCAAGGAGTCTCGCAAACCAATTAGGCAAACTAATTGTCTCCTGCAAACTCCCCTCCCCTTTTGCTCCTCTTTTATTCCCTCTGGGAGGGGCCATTCATCGTCCACCTGTGGCCTTACTCCTGAGTCGACCCTTGTTCTTTAGCTGTTCCCTTTGTCTGGCCACTCTGTGCATGCATACACTGGGAACAGGCTCCAGCTGTTCGTCTGCCTAACTGATGTCTGACTCTGAAGGCAGCTGATAACTGGCATACGGCCCTGGCCCCATCACCCTAACCCTCATCCGAGCCTTCCCCAGACTCCAGGACTGGCCCATGTTCTTCCCCAACCTCCTCACTGTCCAAATCTGCTGCCAGCTCTGCTGACTGCCAGCGGGCCACAACCATGATGAACGTAGAAAAATGTGGTGTCTTTTTAAGAAACCTTTTAAGGTGAAAAACAATTCAACCCAAATAAGTCTTTTATTTGGAGAGCCAAACTTCTGGGCATCCCTGTGACGCATTTTTGTGGTGAGACCCACAAAAATCTCCAAATCTCTTTTGTGGTGCAACCTGCAAAATCTCCATGATGTGTTTTTGTGATGCAACCCTCCACCACCACCCCTCACACACACACAAATTGCTAGATGACAGTCAACCACGAAAACCAGCCAGGCAGAGAATAGGTCAAGATGGCAAAATTAAAGTGACAGCTTTGCTGAGAGGCATCCGTGTTTATTTATTTACATGTGGGAGATTATTATGATGTGAGGGGGAAAGGAGAATTCACCATGCCAGAGTTGGGATTTGTAAAATAGAAAAGACATGGGCAATTTGTCACTCTGAGTTTTTTTTTAACTTGAGGCCTCCTTCTTTCCTGGTAAGCCATTTTTCCTCTTTAGTGGGTAGAATTTTAAGGTTTACCGTATTTTATTCCTGATGCTTTTTCAAATCTCGTAAGTGCATTAACTTGGCTTTTCAACAGCCTGAGCCTGTTTGAACAGTGACAGGACCTAATTGGGAAGTCCAGATCTGTTTGTGTTCAGTTCGGCTCGCCTTCAATCCAACCTGCTGAATAATTTACAAAGACACACTTACATAAGGCCCGACTATGGATATAGAAAACATTTCTCTTATATGCATGCTCGCATGTAACATTTCCAAACAGAGATATTTAGCCATGTAGTAGGACTGTATTACTATTATCCTTCTCATCTTTCCTATTACCTACTCCTACTGGCATCTGACGATTATATTACTTTATTGTTTGTATATACACTGAGAGCTTCAGCTACACCGGAGAGAAATTGCTTGTGTGCCCAAATCACACAAATAAAGAATATTCTATTTTATTCTGTATTAGGAAGATGCTAGATCCATAAAAGACTGTTCTGTTCCCGTACCACACACGCATCCCCACAGATGGCCCGGAGTTAATAAGCCACACGACAAAACTCTTTGAAGATAAAACTGGCAGCAACCCAGTGGCTAGCTGCCAATTCAGACTTTACTCACACAAAACAAAGATTAGACTGCAAGCATTCTGATAAAACAGGCAGTGTTTCAACAATACAAGGATTAATCCAAATGCAGTCCGATAAAGCAGGCAAAGTCCAGTAATGCAGAGATCATGGATTATTTCCAGTTTTTGCTCATCACAAACTGAACCGGCCACCACACCCACATTTATACCCTGTGGGGTGTGGTCCAGTGACTCAGCTAATCTCTGGCACGCCTTCCCCTCTGCTGCGCATGCTTCTTCCTGAGCCTCTGCCGACGGTCCAGCCAGCACTTATCTTCTTCGTCGCTGTCCACCTGTGGCTGCGGGGACGTGCTTGGCTCTGAGCCTATCTTTTGGCCTTCGGTGTCCTCCAGAGGCATTGCCAGAGAGGAGGGTCCTGGAGAGGGAGGCTTTGCCAACTCCTCTCCCTCACTCTCAGAGTCTGCATCTGTCGATAGCCCAGGCTCAGGCAACGGAGCCACAACAAAGACTCAGAGGCCTGGCTTCATGAAACACACACAAATATTAACCAGTGGAACAGAAGTTGCTTCCAGAAGTTGTGGGTGCTTCATCACTGGAGGTTTTTAAAAAGAGACTGGAAGTCACTTGTCTGAAATGGTATAGGATCTCCTGCTTGAGCAGGAGGCTGGACTACAAGACCTCCAAGGTGCCTTCCAGCTCTATTCTGATTCTGATATAGCTAAGAAGCTATATTTGCATTCTTTAACCTTGGTTTGGTTTATACTATCGGCCGCCCTGACCTCGTGATCCATCCTGGTGGCCAAGATTGAATGACTGATAATGTGGTCAGGGAATCCAAGCCTCTGAGTCACCATTTTACCATTCCTTGATCCAAGCACATATCTTAACCACAACCATGGTTTGTGGCTAGCATAAGTTGGTTTGCTTATTTATGGTTTAACATAATCAGATCCTAGTCACTCAATTCACCCTCCCTAGTGTATGGTTCAGCTTGATGAATCAATCCCGCCAATAGAGATTTATACAACAACTTAAAGCTACGTGTGAATCCAGCTTCTGAGTTGACCCACTGAAAGAACATTGAAAAAAATGTTTCCGTGGGTCTTTTCTTGACTATGACTAAGGTGGAACCTGGTATCTTTTAGAAACTAGTTTGGATTGTCTTGGGTATGGATGTTTTGAGTTGGGTTGTGGACATCTGGGTCAAGCAGAGTTTGGAACTCCAATGTTATTCCCTCTTGAAGGTTCTTGTGATGTGTGAGGGCCACACTATCATGGTGAGCCACCATAATGGTACCCAAGAGAAGTATTGGCCAACTAAAGGAAAAGATTGACCGTGGGCTTTTTAATCTGCCAGTTCCCACGCATATCGTCCTCCCCTCCTTGATTTAACGGTGCTGATTGTCCTTCAGCGAGATTCACCGCCTCCCCAAACATGAATAAATAATAAATGCTCTTTTATTACAATTTATTACTCTACTACGTCTTCTGAAATCCTCTATTAGGGGAAAATGGCCACGCTGCAGTTTGGATGAGCAGGCATCTGTCTCATTGTGAGACTGAGCGGCAATTATTAATTCTCTTTTAGAGACGTCCTCGGCCTCCCTCATCATTTGTGGCAAGGGAATAAAATGAAACAGGAACTGCTCCATTTTCTGCAAATGCCATTTGTCTGACATACTATAAGGATTAGATTAGAAGACTTCGAAGGTCCCTTCCAATTCTATTGGATTAGATTAGCAGAGTTGGAAGGGACCTTGTAGGTCATCTAGTCCAACCCCCTCACTAAAGCAGGAGACCCTACACCATTTCTGACAGATGGCAATCCAGTCTCTTCTTCAAAGCTTCTAGTGATGAAGCTCCCACAACTTCTGAAGGCAACTTCTCTTCCATGGGTTGATTGTTCTCACTGTCAGAAAATTCCTCCTTATTTCTAGGTTGAATCTCTCCTTGATCAGTTTCCATCCATTATTTCTTGTCCGGCCTTCAGATGCTTTGGAAAATATTTTGATTCCCCTCCTCTCTGTGGCAGCCCCTCAAATATTGGAAGACTGCTATCAGGTCTCCCCTGGTCCTTCTCTTCACTAGACTAACCATGCCCAGTTCTGTCTCTCCCTTCATCTGTCTGTCTGTCCATCCCCCTGGTCGTATGTCCGTCTGCAGGATCCAGTCTGGGTCAGTCACCCGGATCAGAGGAGAGTCTTCCAAGGCTATTTTTGAACTTGCTCAGCCAACAATCTTAAATCGCTGCGAAATTGAGTGTATGTCCTTGTTCATTGCAATCTGAGGCTATCAATGAGTTCGGGTCTCTTCCTCTGACCATTCGCTTGTGTTCTTGCAAACACAAGTGGTTAGCTTCCTCCCCACCTGTCCTGCATAGTCACAGGGGCAATCCATGCAGGGGATCCAGTAGATTATATTAGAAGTATTTCCCACCTCCAAGCAATCTTTGCGACGCATGGTTTGTCCTCTTATGGTAGCCTCTGAGTGGTGTTCAGAAGTCTAAATTTCTGGCTCCAGTGAGCAAACCAGATTGGATCCTGCAGCATTATCCTGGAACCAGGGGTGAGCTCCTGGGGGTTCGGGCGATCCTCTAGCCGAGGATCGTCGGGGTTCAGGGAACCCCCAAATGCCACCCCTGGCTAGCCATGCCCACCCTGCTCCTCCCACCCTGCCCCACGGCTCCTGCCCCACCCCTCCCAGAAGTCTTCATGTGCCACTTCATCATTCCAGTGCAGGGACTACACGGAGGGTCTGGGAAGGCAAAAAAACAGGCCTACCGAAAGTTCTGGAAGCCTGGAAACGGGCCTGTTTCCGTCCCCCAGAGGGCCTCCGGAACCTGGGGAGGCCGTTTTCACCCTTCTGGAGGCTCAAGAAAAGCCTCCAGAGCCTGGGGAGGGCAAAAACCGCTCCCCCACCCCACTGTAGTGCAGGCGGCCAACTAGGCCACACCCACCATGGCCACGCCCACCCAGCAACGGGGCAGTGAAACCACTGCTAAAGGATCTGAAGCCCACGCCAGCCTAGGACATGTATATTTGCCTTCGTTTGCCTGTCTGTCAACGTGCCTATCAGTCTGCACTGTCATCTGCCTGTCTGTAAGTCCATGTAGCTGTTTGTCTGTGTGTCTTTTCTGTTGTGAAAAGCTGATCTCTCCCCCCACCCCCATCCCGGGAAGCTCTAGTTTAGCGACAATGGAGCTGTGGCTATTTGGAGATATATATATATCTTTTTTTTTTTTTTTTTTTTGGAACCATCTGGTCTGTGTTTAGGACTGAGGAAGTCCCTTGACAGTGTGTGTGAATGTGCGTTCCCTTATAAAACATTCATGTCTGAATGCTTTGCCGGTGTTTGGAGTCCATGATTCTTGTTGATCGCCGCTATTATCCCATTGCTGTTTAAGTAAATTACCAAATGAATAACTTAGTTCCACCAACTAAGGGTCGTATATGTAACTTTTTGCATTTTTAATTTTGCTTTTAAAAGGACTGGGGTACCAAGAGTGTGGAAGCAATTGTCTTTCTGAGTGAGAGAGTGCATTTTCATGTTATGGGTGCTTTGATCTTACAGAGTCCTTCTTCCTCCACAGCAGCTGCTTTGTAACCTTCCAACATTTCTTCTTTCTGAGTACTTAGTGTCTGGAGATCTGTCTGTCTATCTATCTGTCTAGCATTCGTTTGTTCATTCATTCATAGAAACATAGAATGAAAGAGTCCACCGTCTTAGAGAGGAAGGAAGGGGGAGAGGGAGGGAGGGAGGGAGGAAAAGGGAAGGAAGGAAGGAAGGAAGGAAGGAAGGAAGGAAGGAAGGAAGGAAGGAAGGAAGGAAGGAAGAAAGAAAGAAAGAAAGAAAGAAAGAAAGAAAGAAAGAAAGAAAGAAAGGAGGGAAGGAAGGAAGGAAGAAGGGAGGGAAGGAAGGAAGGAGGGAGGGAGGGAGGGAGGAGGGAAGGAAGCAAAGAGAAATGATGTGGAAAAGAGGGAAGGGTGAAAGGCAATGGGAGGGAGGGAGGAAAAGGGAAGGAAGGAAGCAGGGAAGGAGAGAAGGAAGGAAGGAGGGAGGGAGGGAAGGAAGGAAGGAAACAAAAAGAAATGATGTGGAAAAGAGGGAAGGGTGAAAGGCAATGGGAGGGAGGGAGGAAAAGGGAAGGAAGGAGGGAAGGAAGGAAGGAAGGAGGGAGGGAGGGAAGGAAGGAAGGAAACAAAAAGAAATGATGTGGAAAAGAGGGAAGGGTGAAAGGCAATGGGAGGGAGGGAGGAAAAGGGAAGGAAGGAAGGACAGAAGGAGAGAGGGAGGAGAGGGAGGGAGGGAGGAAGGAGGGAAGGAAGGTGGTTGTCTTCTAATTCTGTGCGTCAACACCTTGTAACACTCAGCTACAACTCAACTTAAGTCAGCACAAACAAAAGAAAATTTGGTCCTGCTTAAAGTTCATAAAGTTCATAAAGGGACGCGGTGGTTCAGTGGCTAAGACACTGAGCTTGTCGATCGAAAGGTCG
The DNA here is from genome assembly GCF_029215685.1 of Pituophis catenifer annectens. Lineage (NCBI taxonomy): Eukaryota > Metazoa > Chordata > Lepidosauria > Squamata > Colubridae > Pituophis > Pituophis catenifer. Next base: position 4,787,635 of record NW_027256890.1, read on the forward strand.
GCAGTTCAGTGGTTCGAATCCCTAGCACCGCATAACGGGGTGAGCTCCCGTGACTTGTCCCAGCTTCTGCCAACCTAGCAGTTCAAAAGCAGGTAAAAAATGCAAATAGAAAAATAGGGGCCACCTTTGGTGGGAAGGGAACAGCATTCCATGCGCCTTTGGCGTTGAGTCATGCTGGTCACATGACCACGGAGACGTCTTCAGACAGCGCTGGCTCTTTGGCTTTGAAACGGAGATGAACACTGCCCCCTAGAGTCGGGAACCACTAGCACATATGTGCAAGGGGAACCTTTACATTTACCTAAAATTCATTTTCAAAATATGTGGGCAGATTTCACAGAAAGACATGTATACATGCAGAGAGGGAGGGAGGGAGGGAGAGAGATACAGGCGCTATTCCCAATCTTTCTTCTTCTGCCAAAGTTAAAGTCTATTCCAACTTTTCTTCCTGGCACTGAGTATTTAAGTGTTGCTATGACAGTGATGGGCCTGGAGGGGGAGGAGAAAGGCAACAATCATATTTTGAAAGTTGGGATCTTGGTAGGAAATTACACCTTTTGGCTACCTGAGAAATATCATTTTCAGTTTAGCAATTGTCCAGGCAGAGAGAGACCGCTGGTCTGTCTCGCCAGCTAGAAATCGTGATTGCTTGTTTTGTTCCTTCCCTTCCAGCCTATCTCCTTTGCAGTTAATCTTAAAATTGGCTCAGCTGGTAATCCGTTATCTATCCATCCTTCTCCTTATTACTCAAAAAGGAAGAGGAGGAGGAGGAGGAGGAGGAGGAGGAGGATGGCGGCGAAGATTGTGGGGTCCTTGGTGCTTTCTGAGCTTGGTGGTTTTTTTGGAGATGTTTCATTGCCCAAACTAGGTAACATCTTCAGTGCTAGAAGAGAGTCAGGCAGGGGTGAAATCCAGCAGGTTCTGACTTGTTCTGGAGAACCGGCAGCTGAACTTTTGAGTAGTTCAGAGAACCAGCAAATACCATCACTGGCTAGCCCCAGAGTAGAGTGGGAATGGAGATTTTGCAGTATCCTTCTCCCAGGAGTGGGGAGGGAATGGGGATTTTGTAGTATCCTTCCCCCAGGAGTAGGGAGGGAATGGGGTTTTTGCAGTATCCTTCCCCCAGGAGTGGGGAGGGAATGGAGATTTTGCAGTATTCTTCCCCTGGAGTGGGGTGGGAATGGGGATTTTGCAGTATCTTTCCCCTGGAGTGGGGAAGGAATGGGGATTTTGCAGTATCCTTCCCCTGCCATGCCCACCAAGCCACGCCCACAGAACTGGTAATAAAAAAATTAGAATTCCACCACTGGAGTTGGGTAAGAGTTGGGGAGAGGAGAATTGTGGAGTCCTTAGTGCTCTCTGAGCTTGGTTGTTTTCTTGCAGATGTTTCATGACCCAACTAGCTATCATCATCAATGTTAGAAGGGAGTGAGGTTTGCAAAGAGGAGGAGGACATTCCTTCCCATCCGATTTATTTATTTATTTTATTTATTTATTTATCGGACTTATATGCCACCCTTTCTCCACAAGGACTCAGGGCTGCTCACAGTAATAAAGCAACAACAAGTCCAGATTAAAATTCAAACGATAAAAGAATCTAAAATTCCCATTAAAACCCCATTCAGTCCAGGTCAGCCTGGCGAAACAACCATGTTTTAAGGTCACGGCGGAAGGAGCAAAGGTCGGGAGCCACCCGGAGCTCCAAGGGGAGCTGATTCCAGAGGGTAGCTGTGCCTACAGAGAAGGCTCGCTCTCTAGGGACCATCAGCCAACATTGCTTGGCCGACGGGACCCCAAGTAGGCCCTCTCTGTGTGAGCGCACCAGGCGATGGGGAGCTGTTGCTGGCCACAGGTGATCCGCCAGATAACCTGGGCCTAAGCCATGTAGGGCTTTATAGGTAATCACCAACACCTTGAACCTCACCCGGAGGGCAACCGGTAGCCAATGCAGGTCACGCAGGAGGGGTGTGACATGGGAGCGTCGGGACACTCGCATCACTACCTGCGCGGCCGCATTCTGCACCAGCTGAAGCCTCCGAGTGGGCAGCCCCATGTAGAGAACATTGCAATAGTCGATCCGGGAGGTGACGAGTGCATGGGTGACCGTGCATAAGGCATCTCGGTCCAGGTAGGGACGCAACTGGCGCACCAGACGAATCTGAGCGAATGCCCCCCCGGTCACGGTCGTGACATGGTCTTCTAAAGTCTGTAACGGTTTGATAAGTTCAGAGTCTCCCCTAGATTTGCGTTTGAATATAAGATTGCCAATTTTGACGCCTGAGGTCTCCATATTTTGCTAAGACTTTAGAAAATACATACATGATCGGATTGAGTGGAGGCATTCGTACATCACTGGGAGCCCATAAATCCTGATTTATAGGCCAGGAGGATGGCGAGATTCACAAAAATAGAAATCCCAAACAAAACCCATCGCAGCAAGAAAGAATAAATGATGCCAAACCCTGAGTGCCAACAAAATCAATTGGCAGAAATATGCAGAATCTTGTACGTATAATTCTTCTTCGCCCCGAAGCAGCTTCAGAAAGAAAATTGCAAGGGCTGCATTCGAATACGTGCACCATGGGATGAGACACAGGCAGAGAAACAGAGAAAAACCAAGTTATTGTTATTATTATTATTATTTTGGAAAGGCTAAAACATTGACAAATGCTCCCTGCTCCTGAACCGTACAACAGTGATAGAAGGACTGAGATTTTTTTTCCCCCAACTTTGGTGTAACTGGGGGACCCATGGGAAACCAGGAAAAGGCTAGTGAAGGTTCCGTAAAAATAATAATGAGGCCTGCAAAGGCCCCGAAATAATTTGTATTGGGGAGGTTTAGAAAAAGGCAGCTACGTTTTTTCCCCGTTCCACAAGTGAAATCTGTAACTCTTGGGAAGTGGCTGAGGAAAAAACCGCTCGTCCATCACTTTTCAGCTTGGCCTCACATTGGTGGGAGTTAGAATTGCCGGTTGTTAAAGGCTTGTACTGGGGAGACTCTGAACTTATCAAGCCATTACAGAAACGAGGAAGAAAAACACCTCTTAATGGCTTTGCTTGTTAATTATCTGTTTACATGAAATCGCTAACCTTCCCTTTGTACATGAAAAGCACTGGGGAATTCATCAACGGAGGCACGTTTGCAAGAAGGAAACGAAATTCCTTAGCTTTGTAGATTCGAAGTGAGGGCAATCACCCCTCCTAGAAGAATGGAATGTTTTGAGAAATATATTTTTAAAAGGCAGAATATTATATTTTCCCCTAAAAGAGAAATGGAAATCTTAAGGGTGCTTTTCAAAAGACAACTGGACTTTCTTGGGGTGCAGAGTGGTTTCCTTGAAAATGTTTGACTTCTCAGATACCAGGCTCATGCTACCATATGTGATGGGCATGTGTAGAAGCCAAAAGATACTGGACTAAAATCCACACATGGTTGGAAAAAATGACAAAACGACACATAGACTTTAAACCAGAGATCTTTTTATTAGGGATTGTACCAGAAATATACAACAGAGAATTGAGATATTTGATTGTGAATGTGTTAACAGCGGCTAGAATTGTGTTTGCTAAAAATTGGAAAAATGAGAAAATACCAACACAAGATGAAGTTATTAAGAAAATCATGGAATGTGCTGAAATGAGCAAATCGACATTTGAAATTAGAGAACAAGAAGATAAACAATACTATAAGATATGGGACTTATTTTATCAATGGCTAGATAATAAAATATGGAAAGGAAATAGGGATGAGACTATTAGAACATAAGAACGGTAGAAATATACAAAATACAATACAAAGTGGTATGACTATTGTTGATTGAGGACGAAGAAAGGAATGTTATAATATAAATATTTGAAAATAATTTTTATGAAAAGAGATTAATGAGGATTATACTACAAAGATACTTATTAGATTGGTAATATGAGAAATCAGACAATTAGTAAGTAATGAATATGGTGAGGAAGCACAAAAGACTTGTAACCGACCGACACACTGTTTGCAATTGTATGGATGATTAGATTTATGTTTTATGTTTTGTTTTAAAATAAAAAAAAATCTTTCAAAAAAAAAAAGGAAACATTTGACTTCTCATCCAAGAAGCTTCTTCCATTCTTCATGACCTGGATGATTGAGAATGTCCCTAGACCCTTATCCAGAAGGTTTATATGTACGTTCAGACAGTAACGTAGAGACAGTTGCATGAGTCCTCGTGAAATGCCTTATTTACTATTCTTGGAGGGCAGAGGTAATCTCTCCTCTAAGGGGACTGGGTTTGTGGAGAGGGAGGAGGTGGAGGAAGAAGAGGAGGAGACTATGGGGTCCTTGGGGCTCTCTGATCTTGGAGTGGGGTTTGTAGAAAGGAGGAGGAGGAGGAGGAGGATTATTGTGTAGTCCTTGGTGCTATCTGATCTTGAATGTTTTCCTGCAGATATTTCACTACCCAACTGGGGAGCATAATCAGTGCTAGAAAGGAGTGGGGTTTGTGGAAAGGAGGAGGAGGAGGAGGAGGAGGAGGAGGAGGAGGAGGAGGAGGAGGAGGAGGAGGAGGAAGATTGTGTGGTCCTTGGAGCTCTCCGACCTTGGTTGTTTTTCTGCAGATATTTCATTACCCAACTAGGGAACATCATCAGTGCTAGAAGGGGTTTGTGGAAAGGAGGAGGAGGAGGAGGAGGAAGATTGTGTGGTCCTTGATGCTCTCTGAGCTGGATTCTTTTCTTTTTTAAATATCTTTTTTGTTTGTTTTGTCCTGCAACTGTACATCCTTTGACGAGTAAGTATATTTATTGGCCATTCATGACCCCTAAATTCCATAAGCATGTGTGGTTCGTCGATGAAGATGATGAACGGGGAAAGAAACTGCCTTGAGACTTGGTCTTGGAAGAACTGAAGGTTTTGGAACCATTGCAGATGAAATATTGGAAAAGAATATAGAAATTAGAATATAGAAATATAGAAAGAAAATATTGGCTATTCTTTAGGTTTTGTTTTAAACTAGCAGCCACCAGACAGAAACAGCCTCCCTTTAACCTCTTCTGTTTTTAACTTTATATAAACATCACCCTCAAATCTAATTACTTGCTAGGTGTTGTAAGGCAGGGGCCCCCCAACCCCTGGTCCGTGGACTGGCACCAGGCCACGGCATGCCAGCAACCGGGCCACGCAAACAAGCAAACGAAATCACACACCCTCCGGTCCATGGAAAAACCTCTCTCCACGGAACCGGTCCCTGGTACCCCCAAATTTTTGGGCCAAAAGTTTTAGCAAGGGGTTCTCTGCCTGGTTGCTGGGTGGGCATGCCCGTGGTGGGCGTGGCCTAGTCAGTCTCCTGCACCATGGTGGGGGAGTGTTTTTGCCCTCCCCGGCTCCAGAGGCTTTTCTCGAGCCTCTGGGAGGACAAAAATGGCCTCCCCAGGCTCTGAAGGCCCTCTGGAGCCTGGAAACAGGTCCATTTCCGGTCTTCCTGAACTTCCGGTAGGCCTGTTTTTCACCCTCCCCGAGTCTCCGCGCGTGCCCTGCACTTACCAGCATCCAAAACAGACCACGTGGGGACTCCTGGGAGGGGAGGGGCAGGGTGGGCGGGGCCAGCTAGGAGGAGTGGTATTTGGGGGTTCTCCGAAGTGCACAGAATCTTAGCTAGAGGTTCTCCCGAACCCCTGCAAACCCCCAGCAGCCCACCTCTGGTTGGGGGCCATTGTTGTAAAGTCTTGGTAAGGATGTCCTGATGAGAAGGGATAAAATGTGGGAAGGAAGGAGTAGTGAAGATGGAACAGCCTTTTAAAAAAAATCAATTTATTTCTTATTTAGCTCAGGGCTTTTATGAAAAGCCTGATCACGATGATTAAATTCTTCGTCTTTCTTCTCCAAGCTAGAGGTAGCAACTGAAATTAGAAAATCTGCAGCTCCTCCCACCAACATCCCATTTATTCAACGGTTGGTCCATTTGGTTCGATTTGAAAAACAGAAGAAGAAGAATCGGCCAAATGTTTTCCATCCCTGCGTTTTTCATATATGCGTTTCTTAATCTCTGATGACAGAGCGATCGTAAATGTCCTTTAAATGTTATGGAACAGGAGCGAAGTTAAACTGTACAAATGTTTTGGAATTGATGCGTTTAGCATTTAAATGGCAGGCTTTTTTTTTTCCTTCAGATGGTTTGATGTCCATCTATGGATCATTTATTTCTATCTCTCGGGTCTGTTTTGAAAATATTTCTTTCAAATGAAAACGGAAAACAGTTTGGCAAAACTTTAGGAGAGGGGGTGTGGGGTGGGGGAAATATGTTGCCTTATTTGACCAAGATTTAATAATATCCTTTTCCTGGCATTTTTACAGATACCTGCTGAAGACAGGATATTATTTTAATCGTTGATTTAATTTAGTACTGAGATATAAATGTAAAGTTCAGCTCCTGGTGAGCTCAGTAATTATTTTAGGAGCAATGTGGAAATGGTTTTCACATCCTTCTTCTGATATATATATATATATATATATATATATATATATATATGTATGTATGTATGTATGTATGTATGTATGTATGTATGTATGTATATATATGTATGTATGTAGGTCTTTCGTTATTCGGGTTTTCTTCTGCGTAAAATTGGAAGTGTCTTGGCGATGTTTCAACAAAGTCTCATTCATCATCTTTAGGCTGGTGTTTTCGGCTTCGTGCTTCTAGGAGCAATGTGTGATCGCAGCTGTTTCTTCCTTTTAACTGCCAGTGGGGGTGTGAACTGATTGGGTGGGAGCTTGGCTGTGTTCTGATTGGGTGGAGGTGTGCTCTGATTGGTTGTGGGCTTGGCTGTGCTCCAATTGGATGGGGGGTTGGCTGTGCTCTGATTGGATGGGGGTGTGTTCTGTTTTGGTGGGGGCTTGGTTGTGCTCGGGTTAGTCTGAGTTGCAGGGGGATTTGAGCTGGTGAGCTGCGTTGCTGTTGTTTGGCTTCGCGTTCGTGGTCGTGCCACATCTTCATGGTGGGGGTCAGTTTGCTTTTTGCGTGGATGTGTGGTGGTGACATCGTGTGTTATTTTCCTGAGTGTGGGTCTGGTGTCATTCTTTTGTCATTCTTTTGTTCTGGAGATGAGTCTCTTGGCTACGGAGTTGATCTGTGCTGGGTGGTGGTGTGAGAGTGTGTGCAGATAGCGGTTTGTATGTGTTTTCTTCTGGTAGATGGTGTGTCTTAGAGAGCCATTGGATTTCCTGTAGACTAAGACATCCAACTTCCCTTCCTGGGAAGTTAGGGACAAACGAGTCCCTAACACAAAGAATGACACTTCCAATTTTACGCGGGAGAAAACCCAAATAACCAAAGACCTACATACAAACACCCGCGAAAACCTCAGAAAACACACACACACACACACACACACACACACACACACACACACACACACACACATATATATATATATATATAGGTTGACATTCTAGTTTGATACAATACTGGTTGGGTTTGTTTTTTTTTATCGTAGTTTCCCTCCAAGTATTAACCAAGTCTGATTCTGCTAAGTCAAGATAATGTTGGCTAGTTTAGATGAAGTCAGCTAAATGATATCCTGCCCACTTTTTCCAGTGGCCCTTGGCTGACACTCAAGTGAGGAAGGTTCCTTCCTTCCACAATGAGTCAACTCTGCTTTGAACCTTGACAAAGTAGTCATGGATCCTCAGGAGAACTTCTCTCAACCAGTGCTATGTTGACATTTGAATCAGAATCAGAGTAGAGTACAGCTGCAAGGGACCTTGGAGGTCTTCTAGTCCAGCCCCCTGCTCAAGCAGAAGACCCTGTACTATTTCGGAAAAGTCACTGCCCAGTCTCTTCTTAAAAACCTCCAGTGATGAATTTTCAGGAGGCAACTGGACTTTCTTGTTTTTTTTCTTTGACGACATTTCGCTCCTCATCCAAGAAGCTTCTTCAGCTCTGACTGGATGGTGGAGAATGGAAGGATTTATATTCCTTGCAGACAGCTGGTCATTTGCATCCTTTTAGAGGCTCTTTGAGGCCACTTGGAGGTTTATCTGTGTCCTCAATGGTCACCTGAGTAGTGCTAATAGTTCTGTAGTCTGCAATTTTCCCTCTGGAAATCCATTCCTACTCCCACACCACAGTTTTGGGGTCCAAAGCTGGATGCTGGATTCCAGGTGGGGTCTTACTAAGGCTTTATAAAGTGGTACTAAGACTTCACGTGATCTTGATTCTATCCCTCTGGTTATACAACCATTTTGGCTCCCAGGGAGGTGAAGGGAGGCCTACTAGGCCCAAAATGGGGTGCGGGGGGGTAGCACCCCCCCCCCCCCGCAGTCCGTTTTTGCTCCCAGAAAGCTTTAGGGAGGCCTATAAGGCCCAAAGGATGTGGTGGCTCAGTGGCTAAGATGCTGAGCTTGTCAATCAAAAGGTCGGCAGTTCAGCGGTTCGAATCCCTAATGCTGCGTAACGGGGTGAGCTCCCGTTATTTGTCCCAGCTTCTGCCAACCTAGCAGTTCAAAAGCACATAAAAAAATGCAAGTAGAAAAATAGGGACCACCTTTGGTGGGAAGGGAACAGCGTTCCGTGTGCCTTTGGCATTGAGTCATGCCGGCCACATGACCACGGAGACATCTTCGGACAGCGCTGGCTCTTCGGCTTTGAAACAGAGATGAGCACTGCCTCCTAGAGTTGGGAACGACTAGCATGTATGTGCAAGGGGAACCTTTACCTTCACTAGGCCCAAAATGGGGCATGGGGATGACACGTGTGCCCCCCCCCCCGCGGCCTGTTTTTGCTCCCAGGGCCATGCAGGAGGCCGAGTGCTGCCTGTCACACACCCTGGCCACGCCCACCCAGCCGGTCATTAGGGCAGAGAACTGGTTGTTAAATTATTTGCATCCCACCACTGATTATATTAGCTTTTTTGACTGCTGCCACAAATTGCTCATGTTTAAGTGATTGTCTACCAGGACTCCAAGGTCCCTCTCACAGTTACTGTTTTTTTTTAACCTGCTTTTGTTTCCATTGTGTTCCAGGACACGGATATCTTGAACACGGCCATCCTCACTGGGAAAACAGTTGCTGTTCCAGTCAAGGTGATTTCTGTTGAAGAAAACAATATGGTGATGGATATCTCTGAATCGGTGGAATGCAAGTCTTCTGCTGAGGATGTGGTTAAAGTAAGTGCTAAGATCATCAGCCATAGGAGATATTTTATTCTTGGCTTTTGAGGAGTTTAACAGAGTTGGAAAGGTCATCTTGTAGGTCATCTAGTCCAACCCCATGCCCAAGCAGGAGACCCTACACCATTTCTGACAGATGGCAGTCCAGTCTCTTCTTGAAAGCTTCCAGGGATGAAGCTCTCACAACTTCTGAAGGCAAGTTGTTCCATTGAATATAGAATAAGAGAATTGGAAGGGACCTTGGAGGTCATCTAATCTAACACCCACCCAAGAAGGAGACCCTACACCATTTCTGGCAGATGGCAGTCCAGTCTCTTCTTGAAAGCCTCCAGTGATGAAGCTCTCACAACTTCTGAAGGCAACTTCTGCTCCTTCGGTTGAATGTTCTCACTGTCAGGAAATTCCTCCTTATTTCCAGGTTGAATCTCTCCTTGATCAGTTTCCATCCATTATTCCTTGTCTGGACTTCGGATGCTTTGGAAGATAGCTTCACCCCCTCCTCTCTGTGGCAGCCCTTCAAATATTGGAAGATGCTATCCTGTCTCCCCTGGTCCTTCTCTTCACTAAACTAGCCATGCCCAGTTCCTGCAACCGTTCATTGTATGTTTTAGCCTCCAGCCCGCTAATCATCTTGGCTGTTATTTTCTAGCGTGTCAAGATCTTTTTTATAGCATGGAGTTGAGTCTCTATCCTTCAGCTCTGCACCTCCATGGTCAACTATGACCTTGTTGGATCAAGATGGTTTGCTGAGTCTTGTCCCATCTTTCTGGCCAACAAGGTTTACTTGTTGGTATTGCCTTTTCTTCTTCACTGGATAAGCAAAGAGCCAGGACTTTCCTGACAACATACTGGGTTCTAACACCCGTTTTTTTGGGGGGGGGGAATGTGTTGATGCTGTTGAGTTTATATGGATGCAAAGATGATCTGGAGGAACATCTGAGCTCCAGTTCAGCAGTAAGGAATGCTAATTAAAGAGTCACGTTGTAAAATAGCTGGGTTATTTGTATTCCAGATTAGAGCCCAACCTGAAATTGGATGTAATTAGAGCTTCTTAAAAATATCTCTAAAATGTATTGAGGTACACCATAGAGATAATATATATAGCTCCAGCTATTAAAGAATCCCTGCTGGATTTTAATGCGTTTGTATTAATAATGCAAGCAACCTTCCTTTGGCTCAAGGCAATTTGAGTTTTTGGCTAGCTGCCATTGTCTACCGACCCTTCAGGCTTTCAGTTAAAGATACAGATTTCTCAAACCTTCATCAACTGACATATATGTATATTTACTGCACGATCTTCCTAATACGAATAGAAAACCCCAAACTGTATGGCTACCGATCTGTCATTCTCTAATCTCAGAACTTCCTTCTGATGATGCAACATCTCTACCACAGGTATGGTCCTTAGTCTATCAAAGATTACAATCCCTTATCCGGGTTCCAAGTAATACATCCATTTCAGCACCCTGAGTCTCCGGAGAAAGGCGGCATATAAATTGAATTAATAATTGAATTGAATTAATAAATTTCAAGCAACACACCAAGGCAAGAAGATTCCTTGAAGAATAGCTTCATTGGAAATATATATTGGCACATATCTGATGAAAACCGACTCTGAAAAATCCCGTGGTTTTCACCTAATTAAAAGTTTTTCCCCCTCTCCAAACAACCAGTCACATAGACCAATCAAGGCGCTGCCTGGTTGCCTGGTGACTTCACTCCTCCTTCCTCCGACCAGGTATGAGAACATCCTTGGTTCCCAAGAGTACTACACAACACCAAGCTATCTCTAATCCCCCCTCCCTATCTGTTCTGACTCAGCCTTAGCAGAAGCAAGAAACAGACTCCTGGTCACGAATAAACCCTCTTTATTTACCTTATTGTGAATTAATTGCATTCGCCCACCAAAAAGTCCAGGCAAAAGTCCTTCAAGGAGTTAACTGCAGTAACAGACCTTATCAGTTCCTTGCAATAATTGCCAGGCCATGAGCTCCCAGCCGAAAGGAGACTGGCAAGCAGTCTCTGTAGCACGAAACGCAATGAGCCAAATCTTCAGAAATACGAATGGTTGTCTCCTACGACCACCACTCCCCTTTCCTTCTATTTATTCCCCAGCCAGGGAGGGGCCATTTAGCACCCACATGTGCCTTGCTTCCCGAGTCGACTCCTTGTCCTCCGTTGTTCTCCTCTTCTACTGCTCTGCGCATATGTGCATCTGGAACAGGCCCCAGCTGTTCTTCCTCCTCATCCATCTCAGCCTCCAAAGGCAGCTGTCTCTCCGGTGGCTGGGAAATGTCGGACGGCCCTGACTCTATCTCTGTGTCCGATGCAGAGCATCCATCAGAGCCTTCCCCAGACTCCAGCACTGGCCCAAGTTCCTCCCCAACCTCCTCATCATCCGAGTCTGTCGCCAGCACCACTTGCAGCTGGTGGGCCACAACACTATCCCTCAGCTCCGTTGTGGCAATACTGAAGCTCCAAGATGGCTTCGACCAGGCCAGCTTCAGGGCTGACATCTGGCTTAAATCTCCATCTTTGTTCTGGTGAACTAGGTCATAAAATCCAGAGCATTACAGATATAAAAGGATTAGAATCTTCTGGCTCTTCTTTCAGTTAAACCTAGAATACTCTCACAGCAAAGCAAGGGCTCTGCTTAGATCCTATTCTTCCTCTGTGTTGTTTCTATGTGACTTTCCTCTTGTGCCTTGAAATATTGTGCAGTCCATCTTTGATAAATAGAAACATTTCCACAAAATGAGCCCTAGAAAGGGCACAGAGAAGAGCAACAAAGATGATTAGGGGTCTAGAGGCTGAACGATTGAGGGAACAGGTATGTCTTATCTAATGAATAGAATAGAAGAATAGAATAGAATAGAATAGAATAGAATAGAATAGAATAGAATAGAATAGAATAGAATAGAATAGAATAGAATAGAATAGAGACAGTAGAGTAGAGAGGAATAGAATAGAATAGAATAGAATAGAATAGAATAGAATAGAATAGAATAGAATAGAATAATAGACATTGAAGGTCTTATAGTCCTGCCCCCTACTCAAGCAGGAGATCCTATATTATTTCAGACAAGTGACTGTCCAGTCTCTTCTTAAAAACCTCCAGTGATGGAGCACCCACGATTTCTGGTGGCAAGCTGTTCCATTGGTTAATTGTCCTCACAGTTAGGAAGTTCCTCCTTAATTCCAGGTTCTTCTCTCCTTGATCAGTTTCCATCCATTGCTTCTTGTCCTGCCCTCAGGTGCTTTGGAGAATAATTTGACCCCCTCTTCTTTGTGGCAGCCCCTCAAATACTGGAATGTTGCTATCATGTCACCCCTAATTCTTCTTTTCTTTAGCCTGGCCAAACCCAAATCCTGCAGCCGTTCTTCATATCTTTTAGGTCTCCAGGCCTAGAAAGACCAGAGGTGTCATGATAGCAGTCTTCCAGCACTTGAGGAGCTGTCACAAAGAAGAGAAGGTCAACGTATTCTCCAAAGCACCTAAGGGGAGGACAAAAAATAACAGATGGAAGATTGTCAAAGAGAGATCCAATCTAGAGTTAAGGAGAAATTTCCTGACAGTGTAGAACAATTAACCAGTGGAATAACTTGCCTCCAGAAGTTGTGAATGCTCCAACACTGGAAGTTTTCAAGAACAGACTGGGCAGCCGTTTGTTCAAAATGGTATGGGGTCTCCTGCTTGAGCATAAGGCTGGACCAAGATCTCTTCCACCCCCTATTATTCTATGTTTTCTGTGAAGCTTCCATCCTATGATTATCCTACAGGGAATCAAGCTAGATTGTTAGCAATAGCAATTGCACTTAGACTTATATACCGCTTCATATTGCTTTTAGAGCCTTCTCTAAGCAGTTTACAGAGTCAGCCTATTGCCCCCAACAATCTGGATCCTCATTTTACCCACCTCGGAAGGATGGAAGGCTTAGTCAATCTTAAGCAGGTCAGGATCGAACTGCTGGCAGTCGGCAGAGTTAGCCTGCTTTCTAACCACTGCGCAGCATGGAAAGAAGGAAGGAAGGAAGGAAGGAAGGAAGGAAGGAAGGAAGGAAGGAAGGAAGGAAGGAAGGGCAACAGCAATAGCCCTTAGACTTATATACCGCTTCATAGTGCTTTTACAGCCCTCTCTAAGCAGTTTACAGAGTCAGCCTATTGCCCCCAACAATCTGGATCCTCATTTTACCCACTTTGGAAGGATGGAAGGCTTAGTCAATCTTAAACAGGTCAGGATCAAACTGCTGGCAGTCGGCAGAGTTAGCCTGCTTTCTAACCACTGCACAGCATGGAAGGAAGGAAGGGAGGGAGGGAGGAAGGGAGGGAGGGAGGGAGGGAGGGAGGGAGGGGCAACAGCAATAGCCCTTAGACTTATATACTACTTTGCAGTGCTTTTACAGCCCTCTCTAAGCAGTTTACAGAGTCAGCCTCTTGCCCCCAATAATCTGGGTCTCCTTATTTTACTCACCTCGGAAAGATGGAAGGCTGAGTCAACTTTGAGCCGGTGAGATTTGAACTGCAAACTGCAGCTAGCAGTCAGCTGAAGTACAATAGCCTGCAGTACTGCATTCTAACCACTGCGCCTTGGCTCTCTGTTATTTCCAGAAATAGACTGGACAGACTTGAAGAAATGGGAAGAGGACAGAATCACAGACAAATGGCTGTCCAATCTCTTCTTAAAAACCTTCAGTGACGGAGCACCCAAATTTATCATAATTTAGGTTAATGTATCCAGATAATTATAGAACGTAGAATAACAGAGTTGGAAGGGACTTCCGGTTTCCGTGTCTTCGGCGGCGGCGGTGCCTTTTGAAGCTCCGCCAGCCCCGCCGCTTGTAGAGCCGCTTCACGACGAAGAAGCGGCTCGAAAACTTCAAAAATCTTTAGGATTTTTGAAGAGAGATCGCAGGGTCCAGGTTGAGCCCCTGCAACCCCCCCAGGGAATAGTTTCTGGGGAGGGAACAGGAGCGGCTCCCATTCAACCTGCTGGAACTCCGGGCGGCGTGGGACAAGTCTGCTTCTGCAGAACAAGCCGGCTACAGGAAACTTTTAATTGAAAGAAAAGGAACCAGCCTTAATAAGCAGCATACTGTTACTTGAACCCTGAAACTCGGAATCGCAAGTATTAGAGTTTTCTTGGCTTTCTAATCTGAGTGAAAAAATGCGGATGAGTGAAAGTGAACTGTAAAAACATGGCGCTTAGCCTCAGACTTAACGAGCGGGCGAGTGTGGATTGCTGAACTCATTTTGCTTTGTTATAAAGTTTCTAAACTGATACGAAGTTGCTTCGCTTGCAACAAGAGAAATAAGAGAGAAATTTCTCCTTTTTCAATACTGGACTTTGCTTCACTTTGGTTCTTATTTGATTAAATCTGGGGGACTTTTTTAGAAGTCTTTGTGGAGGTGGGAAAGGAAGAAGAACTTCCCTTTTTAGTAAAACTAGCCTACGTGACAGGATGGCCTCAAAGAAGCAGGAAGTGAAGGCAACAGGAGGTGGATCTCCCACATATAAAACGCAACCTCCCCCTGCACAACAGACACAGACTCAGAAAAAAGATTTTGATATGGGAGATTTAAAAGAATTTATTTCTAAAACTTTGGATGATAAATTTCAAAAATCTCAACAGGAGATAGATGATAAACTTCAAAAATCACATCAGGAATTTATGCAGGAAATTAATGAAGTTAAAGACATGGTGAAACAGAATCAAAATAAGGTGACCAAAAAAATATCAGAAGTGGCGTCTGGCCTGGCAGAATTTATTGGGAAAGTTGATTTTAAAGTTGAAGAACTTAAATCAGAAGTTAATGTTAAGATGAAAGACAATGATTATAAAACTGATGAAGTTGATAATAAAATGCAGAGAATTGAAGATGAGATTGTTATGATACAATTCCGGGCGATGGAATTTGCCATACGGCTTCGGGGAATTCGAGAGGAGGAGAGACAGGATTTGAGACAAGTTTGCTCTGAAGCCTTGGCTAAGATTTTACAAGCTAATCCTGATTTGGTATTTCATAAAATAGATAAAATTTACAGAGTGAACTCTTGGGTGGCCAGACAAAGACAACTGCCCAGAGATGTGGTCATATACTTTACTGACAGAGAAATTAGAAATGATATCCTGCAAAAATCTTTTCATACTTCTGTACAAGTGGGGGGTTCACGACTTGAAATTTTTAAAGAATTACCTCCTAAAATGTTGAAAGTTAGAAAAGAATTTGGTTTTCTTGTTAAGGAATTGAAAAACTTACAGATACCCTTCCGGTGGGACGCACCAGCTGGGATAATTTTTAGATATAAGGGAGAAGGATATCGGTTGAATACCGTGGAGAAGGCACAACACTTTTATAGTACTATTCTTAAGGAAAGAACACCATCTCCACGTACATCTACAGTTTTGGAGATTAAGGAGAGTGAAGAGAGGCAATTGAAAGAACAGTCTAAGCAGGAATTAGAAATAGTGCAAGGTGCAGAAGGAGGTTTTCTGAGTGAGCCCTTGTTGGATTCTTCTCCAATTTTGGATTTGATTCAGTTGACTGAAGTTAAAGATCAACGTATAACTAGAGCTCAATCCAAGCTACTTAAACAAAAGCAACAACAACAACAGGAAAGACAAGACAAGAAGGCAGTTAAGAGTACCGTACAAGAGAGTGGCGCTATGGGAGGAGCGAGATCGAAGCTCTCGGATGAACTTCAAATATTTTGCTCTGCGCTACAGAAAGAGGCTGATGACCTTTAAATGTCTATCTTGGAATGTTAATGGGTTGAATTCAGCACAGAAAAGGAAGAAATTATTTACATATTTGAAACAATTTAATAATGATATAATATGTTTACAAGAAACGCATATCACAACTCAAGATCAAAAATATTTGATAAATCCAAAACTAGGAGCACATTATATATCTTCAACTTCGCAGAAAAAGAATGGTGTGGTTATTTATGTAAATAAAAAATTAACAGCGAAAGTTATAGAAGCAGATCAAGATGGTAGGTTTGTAGCAATTGAATTGCTTACAGCAAATGGACAAATTCTTTTGATTGGAATTTATGCTCCCAACCAACAACAGGACTATTTTTATAAGATGTTACATACTAAAATATTGCAATGGGACTATAGATCTATTTTAATTATGGGAGACTGGAATGGAGTAATTGATTCTAAACTAGATAAAAAGAGCTTGGCAAAGTCTAGAATTAGACTACCACAGACTTTTTTTGATATGAAAGAAGATATGGAATTAAAAGATGTTTGGAGAATACATAACCCAAATGAATTGGATTACACTTTCTTTTCTGATAGACATAGATCCTTTTCTAGGATTGATTTTATTCTGTTGTCAAATGATCTACTTGTTAAGACAAAAAGAACAAAGATTTTTCCAAGAACTTTGACTGACCATAGCCCTGTATGGATAGAAATTGAGATGGATAAGGTTGAGAGACGTTCTTGGAGATTAAATGAGAACTTGTTTAGATATGAAAAAAATACAATAGAACTTAAAAAGCATTTGAAAGAATTTTTTGAAATAAATTTGAATAAAGGTACCCCAATTGAAATTGTTTGGGACGCAAGTAAAGCTTATATGAGAGGGGTACTTATCTATATGAATTCTAAACATAGACTGCTCCGACAAAAGAAAAGATCTGAGTTGGAAATGGAAATAAAGAATAAAGAACAGTTACTTATTAAAAATCCATCAGATGAAAGAATACGAAGTGCTATAAAACTTTTGAAAGATCAATTTCAAATGCTTATGGCGGAACAAGTTGCAACAAGCCTACAATACGCGAAGCATAACACATTTTGCAACGCTAATAAACCGGGCAGATGGTTGGCTTACACATTGAGGAAAAAACAAAGTGCACGGATTATCGATTGTATTGATATTGGAGGGAAAGAAATCTTTCAACAAAAATTAATTAAAGAAGCTTTTGTGGACTATTATACTAAATTATATGCCAAAGAAGAGGTGCAGAATGGACTTATAGAAAAATATTTAAATGATAAGAGAGTTACAAAAATTACCGATCAACAAAAGGAAAGAATGAATTATCCTATAACAGAGGAGGAGATAACAGCAGCAATTAAACAGCTAAAAACAGCCAAAGCTCCTGGCACGGATGGTTTGACTGCAGTGTATTATAAAACTTTACAAGCTGAAATGGTGGGACAACTTAGAGATTTATTTTGCAATATTCAACAAGGGGGTAAAATACCCCCATCTTGGACAACTGCTTATATATCTTTGATACCAAAAGAACAAGTTGGTCCTAAAAAACCAGAGAATTATAGACCAATATCTCTTTTGAATACAGACTATAAAATTTATGCGAAGGTATTAGCCAACAGGTTGATGCCAGTAATCCAAAAGGTGATTCATGAGGACCAAGCGGGATTTATTGAGGGTAGATATATGAAGGACAATGTAAGGCAAGTAATAGACTTATTGGAATATCTTGATAAGAATAAACAGATTCCTGCAGTGCTGGTTTTTTTGGATGCAGAGAAGGCCTTTGATAGAGTGGATTGGAATTTTCTACTAAAGACTTTAAAAAAGATGGGCTTTGGGGACCAATTTATACAGGCGATCTCAGCAATTTATCAAGAGCAAAAAGCACAGATTATTATTAATGGAAGTTTGACGACAGAGTTTAAAATTGAAAAAGGAACAAGACAGGGATGTCCGTTGTCCCCACTTTTATTTATTTTAACATTGGAAGTCTTGTTAAATACAATACGGGATTCTAAAATTTTGAAAGGCATAATGATAAGGCAAGAGGATTATAGAATAAAGGCATTTGCAGATGATCTGGTCGTTACCCTATCACAACCAATGGAATCAACAATCCTGATGAACGACATTATACAAGACTATGGTAGAGTTTCAGGTTTTAGACTGAATTCAAAAAAGACTAAAATGATAGTTAAAAATATGACACAAGATCGTAAACATGAGCTTGAAAGGAGGGCAGGTTTTGAAATTGTACCTAAGGTAAAATATCTTGGAGTTCAGGTTGCAGAATCAAACATGAAATTGTTTCAAAATAATTATGAGGTGTTGTGGCGAGAGGTTCAGAAGGATATGGAGACTTGGAAAAAGCTGCAACTGTCTCTACTTGGAAGAATAGCAGCAGTTAAGATGAACATTTTGCCAAGATTTCTGTTTTTGTTTCAAATGATTCCGGTGCTTAAAAGTGATAAACAACTGAAAGTCTGGCAGTCTGGTGTGAATAAGTTTGTCTGGAACGAGAAGAAGCCGAGAGTGAAATTGAAAATTATGCAAGATGTTCCAGAAAGAGGAGGTCTTAAACTCCCAAACCTACAGTTATATTATGATGCAGCAGCTTTAACCTTAACAAGTGATTGGTTTGGAAGTAAAAAGACTGGAATATTGAAAGCAGAAAGTTTTGACCTTGAATTTGGATGGCATGCCTACTTATTCTACGATGACAAAGTTGATAAAGTATTTAAAAGTCATATACTTAGAGACTCTTTGATGAGAGTTTGGAAGAAGCACCGACTCAAATGGGATTACAAAATACCGCTATGGCTGGATCTTGGTCATACTTTGTGGAATACAAATATAATGTCACTCGGGGGGGTTTTATACAAAGAGGTTCTTTTTACAGATGCGGGCAGATGGCAGCTGAAGACATTACAGACACTGTTGGATGAAGGGCTTAATCTAACTTGGTTACAATATAATCAATTACAACTGAGATGGAAAGAGGACCAAAAAACTGGTATTATGTTGCATGAGGAAGAATTGGTTAGACATATAAGAGAGAAAGGTCCAATGCATATTAAAAGGCTTTATAATGTTTTGCTAGAAAGAGATTCAGAAACTGAATTAGTTAAAGACTGTATGATTAAGTGGGCACAGAATTTTGAAGAACCAGTGATGCTGGAAACATGGGAAAAAATTTGGGTTCAGAATGTTAAATTTACACAGTCGCAAAACCTGAGAGAAAATTTTTATAAAATGTTTTATAGATGGCATTTAGATCCCAAAAAGTTGTCATGTATGTACCCTAATGTTCAGCCAAAATGTTGGAGATGTGAATGTTTAGATGCCACGTATTATCATGTTTGGTGGACCTGTAGGAAAGTTAAGGCTTTTTGGATAAAAATTTGGTGGGTCATGCAGAATGTTTTGAGGAAAAAAATTCAATTTTCTCCACAGTTGTTTTTATTGGGTATAGTTAAGGGTTTTACACGGGGTGAGATAAAACTGATATTGTATATGATAACAGCAGCAAGATTGTTGATAGGTAAATATTGGAAGAATGAAGCTTTACCCACTATCGAGGAATGGACTTTGAAGATGGCCAGTTTTGCTGAGATGGCGAAGATTTCAGCATATTTAAAAGACTGTTCACAAGAGACTTATGAATGGGAATGGAAAAGGTGGATAGAATATGTTCAGAACAAATACTAAACTAGAAAGTATCAAATAGCTTTTATTTGAAAATAATGTATTAGAAATATTTTAATGTATTAGAAATATTTTAATGTAAAGAGATAAAGAGGAAAAATTATACAGGGGGAGGGATGGGTTTAAGCTTGTTTATTAGTGTTATTAGTTATGAGTATATAATAGGGAAGTCTGGGGGGGGAGGGTTAGGGAGGGTTAGGGAGGGTTTGGGGAGGGAGGTGGGGGGGGTGAAAAAAGGGGTGAAAATCTAATTGTAAAACTTTTGCAATAAAAAAAAAAAAAAAACAGAGTTGGAAGGGACCTTGGAGGTCTTCTAGTCCAACCCCCTTGCTCAAGCAAGTAACCCTATATCCGTGATGGTGAACCTATGGCACATGTGCCAGAGGTGGCACGCGGAGTCATATTGGTGGGCACGCAAGTGTTGCCCTAGCTCAGCTCCAGCACGCATGCGTGCACCAGCCAACTGATTTTCAGGCCTTCTGGTCCCACCGGAGGTCGGGAAACTGGTTGTTTCCAGCCTCTGGAGGGCCTCCAGGGGGATGGGAAGGCTGTTTTTGCCCTCCCCAGGCTCCTAGAAAGCCTCTGGAGCATGGGGAGGTCGAAAAGCGGTCCTACGGGGCCATCACCTGCCAAAAGCAGAGGGGAGCTTGGGGGGGTCACATGCGCATGCGCAGGAGGGCAAGGCGCATTGAATTATGGATGTGGGCACACGCACCCACGTTCCCCCCCCCCCCGCTTTTGGCACGCGACGGCAAAAAGTTTAGCCATCATTGCCCTATATCATTTCAGACAAATGATTGTCCAATCTCTTCTTCAAAGCCTCCAGTGATGGATCACACACACCTTCTGAAGGCAAGTTGTTCCAACGATTAATTCTTCTCCCTGTCAGGAAATTTCTCTTTAGTTCTAGGTTGGCACTATCCTCTGCTCTCCTCAGAAATTTCAAGAAACGTTAAAGGAAACCAGAAAATTATGGCCAGACAAGCCATGAAACAGATCTGGCAGGGTGAGATTTAATATTTTACACACCCACTCTCTTGGTATACACTTCCAACCAAGTCTGGTCCATAAAACATATATATCATTGAAAAGTTGGTAATTCTCCATCCTTAGCACTATAAGTGACACACACTTAAAGTGTAACTGATGTTCCAAGATATTTCGCCAGTTCTTCTCCTATCTCTCTCCCGGTGTGGGATTATCAACAGCCCTTGCCTTCTCTGAATTCTGAATTTACACTCCTCCCTGCAGTTATAAAAGTCCTCAATCTCCCAAGGACGCGTCTAACCTTTTAAAAAGTGGACCAGAAGATATTTACAGTGGCACTAAAACATGAAGAATAGCCCACATTTTTTTTGCTGGCTCAGCAAAAGATTCATCCAAAGATGCTTTCTCGGTGTCTATTAATAATGAGGGTACCAGTCTGGACTTGGGAATCTCTTCCCTTCCTGGAAACTTAGAAAAAGAGCCAGCTATTTTTTATTTTTATTTTTGCAAAACTTATGGGGGTGGGAGAGGGAAAATCACTTCCCTCTCTGGAACAGATTGCTCAGCTTTGAACTAGGCCTTGCTTTAGCAGTCAAATTCCTTCTATTTATTTCCGTGTCTATGTTCAAATGCAAACGAGTTGAGCATGTACTAAGGTTGGCAGCAAAGGAAGTCAACAGAGAAGAGACATAGAATATAGGAGAATATCTAGCTCAGGGTTAACATGAGAGGTCCTTGGTAGTCTCTGAGTTTCCTGTAAACGTTTCATTACCCAACTAAGTAACATCATCAGCGCTAGAAGGCAGAGAGGTTTGCAAAGAGGAGGAGGCGGACTGTGGGGTCCTTGGTGGTCTCTGAGTTTGGCGGTTTTCTTGGAGATGTTTCATCACCCAGCTAGGTAATATCAGATTAACAGATTAACAGAGTTGGAAGGGACCTTGGAGGTCATCTAGTCCAACCCCCGCTCAAGCAGGAGACCCTACACCATTTCTGACAAATGGCAGTCCAATCTTTATTATTATTAATCATATTTATTTTTATTAATCATATTTCTATGCCGCCCACTCTCCAAGGACTCTGGGCGGCTTACAACAATCGACAGTATACTAAATAGCATATTGCCCCCCAACAATATGGGTCCTCATTTTACCCACCTCGGAAGGATGGAAGGCGAGGTGAGATTCGATCTGCTGATCTGCTGAACTAGCAGTCAGCTGAAGTAGCTGCAGTACCGCACCCTAACCACTGTGCCATCTTGGCTCAATCTTTTCTTGAAAGTGATGAAGCTCCCACAACTTCCAAAGGCAACTTTTGTTCCATCGGTTGATTGTTTTCACTGTCAGAAAATTCCTCCTTATTTCTAGGTTGAATCTCTCCTTGGTCAGTTTCCATCCATTATTCCTTGTCTGACCTTCAGGTGCTTTCGAAAATAGCTTGACCCCCTTCCTCCTCTCTGTGGCAGCCCCTCAAATATTGGAAGGCTGCTATCCTGTCTCCTCTAGTGCTTCTCTTCACTAGACTAGCCAGGCCCAGTTCCTGCAACCGTTCTTCGTATATTTTAGCCTCCAGTCCCTTAATCAGGGGTGAACCGGTAGTGGAAATTTTGAGCAGTTTGGAGAACCAGCAGATACCACCTTTGGCTGGCCCCAGAGTGGAGAGGGAATGGAGATTTTGCAGTATCTTTCCCCCAGGAGTGGGGAGGGAATGGAGATTTTGCACGCCCACCAAGCCACACTCACAGAATCAGTAGTAAAAAAAATTGGATTTCACCACTGCCCTTAATCATCCTGGTTGCTCTTCTCTGCACTTTTTCTAGAGTCTCAACTTCTTCTTCTTCTTTTTTTCTTTTTTATAGTGTGGTGACCAAAACTGGATGCAGTGTTCTAGGTGTGGCCTTACTAAGGCTTTATAGAGTGGTATCAGTACCTCCCTTGATCTTGATTGTATCCCTCTGTTAATGCAACTTAGGGTTGCATTGGCCTTTTTGGCTCATATTTAATTGGTTGTCCTGATTATCATCAGTGCTAGAAGGGAGTGAGGTTTGCAAAGAGGAGAAGGGAGACTGTGGGGTCCTCGGTGGTCTCTGACTTTGGTGGTTTTCTTGCAGATGTTTCATTACCCAGTTAGGTAACATCATCAGTCCTAGAAGGGAGTGAGGTTTGCAAAGAGGAGGAGGGGGACTGTGGGGTCCTAGACTAAACTAGCACCGATGATGTTACCCAGTTTGGCTAATGAGACATCTGCAAGAATACAAACAAGCTTGAGGAGCACCAAGGACCCTATCCTTCTCCTCCTCATTCTCCTCATCCTCAATTCTGCCACTCTCTTCTTCTATTCCCTAGTTGGGTCATTAAACGTCTGCAAGAAAAGCACCAAGCTCAGAGAGCACCAAGAACCCCACAGTCCTCCTCCTCCCCCCAATCTCAATTCCCTTCTAGCACTGATGATGTTACCTAGTTGGGTCATGAAATGTCCACAAGAAAACCACCAAGGTCAGAGAGCACCAAGGACCTCACAGTCGTCGTCGTCCTCCTCCTTCTCCTCCACCTCCTCCTCCTCCTCCTCCTCCTCCTCCTCCTCCTCCTCCTCCTCACTGCAAACCTCCCTCCCTTCTAGAGATAACATTGATCATGTTATCTAGAAATGCCTGCAAGAAAACAACAAAGCCCAGAAAGCACCAGGGACCCTTCAGATACGTCTAAGTAAATCAGCTCAGAGGATCAGGGCCATAATAGGATTTTAAGGACAAAAATCTCTTTCTTTCTCTGTCCTTTTCCTGCCAGCCTCTTTAAAGGGTAAGGAATGCTAATAAACCTGAGGAAGTTAGTAAAATTCAATACTTTTTAGTATCTCCTCTAACATTGATGCTGAGATAAAATATGTGCATATCTTTGGTAGGTTCCCCCCCCCCCCCCGACCTCCAAGTTCAGGAGTTGCTAAACTTGAAGTTTTGAAGGACCTGGTGTGCAGTAGATGTTTTGAACGTTGGACTAGGATTGTAGAGGTTGAGGCTGGAATTCCTGCTTAGCCATGATGGAGATCCAGAGCAAGCTGCATCCATCCTGCTTTCCATTGCATTAGAAGTCGATCAAATATCCCATGATCCCCAACTCTTATGAGTTTTTTCAATGCCCAAATGTCCCATGATCTTCAACAAATTATGAGATTTCTCAGATTTTCCTAGTCTTCAAAAGAAAAACAAGAAACTCCAGTTGCCTCCTAAAAAAAAAGCACATTTGGGACAACCATGACCTGGAGGACTGAGAATCTCTACAGACTTTTAGCTATGCAATTTGGGATGGACACCCTTGGAATCAGTGGTGAAATCCAAATTTTTTTTACTACCGGTTCTGTGGGCGTGGCTTGGTGGGCGTGGTGTGGCTTGGTGGGCGTGGTAGGGGAGTATACTGCAAAATCTCCTTTCCCACCCCACTCCAGGGGAAGGATATTGCAAAATCTCCATTCCCATTCCACTCTGGGGCCAGCCAGAGGTGGTATTTGCCGGTACTCCGAACTACTCAAAATTTCCGCTACCGGTTCTCCAGAACCTGTCAGAACCTGCTGGATTTCATCCCTGCTTGGAAGGGTGTGAGAGTAGGAATGGATTTCCAGAGAGAAAAAAATTGCAGACTACAGGAACCATTGGCACCACTCAGGTGACCCTGAGGGCACAGATAAACCTCCAAGTGCTTCAATGACCCTCTAAAAAGATGCAAATGGCCAGCTGTCTGCAAGGAGTATAAATCCTTTCTTTTCCACCATCCTGTCAGAAGCTGAAGAAGCTTCTTGGATGAGAAGCGAAACCTCTTCAAAGAAAAAACGAGAAAGTCCATTTGCCTCCTGAAAAAGCACCTTTGGGATGAGATTTCCCAGTAGGAAAACATCCTGTGATCCCTGACTCTTATCAGATTTCTCGGTGAGCAAATGTCCCATAATCCTCAACCCTTATGAGATTTCCCTGTGCAAATATCCCATAATCCCCAATGCTTATCAGATTACCCAATGGGCAAATGTTCCATGATCCCCCAAATCTTGTCAAATGTCTGTGTTAATTCTTGTGAGATTCCAGGCAAGAATGTAGGACCAGTGTGAGCTCCGGGCCTCTTTCTGCAACGCTACCGAGCCCCATGAGATCTCCTGTGATCTTGTGAGATCTCTAACTACTTTGAACTTTCTTTCTCACTCCTTTTTCTTACCGCTGAACAAGACTGTATTACAAGGCATGGTGCCAGGGGTGAAATCCAGCAGGTTCTGACAGGTTCTGGAGAACCGGTAGCGGAAATTTTGAGTAGTTCGGAGAACCAGCAAATGCCACCTCTGGCTGGCCCCAGAGTGGGGTGGGAATGGAGATTTTGCAATATCTTTCCCCTGGAGTGGGGTGGGAATGGAGATTTTGCAATATCTTTCCCCTGGAATGGGGTGGGAATGGAGATTTTGCAGTATCCTTCCCCCAGGAGTCGGGTGGGAATGGGGATTTTGCAGTATCATTCCCCAGGAGTGGGGTGGGAATGGGGATTTTGCAGTATCCTTCCCCTGCCACGCCCACCAAGCCACACCCACAGAACCGATAGTAAATTTGGATTTCATCACTGCACACGCTGCCCCAAAACATCACCAGCTCCAGACTAGGCGAGTCGACAATTTGAATTGGCCCTGACAAAAAGAGTTATTTTGACCTTAATTTTCTTTATTCTGCCTTCATTTCAATTCTGTCCCTTTTATTTGTGATGAAAGCTGATTGCTAGAGGAGCGACAGATGTTGGATCTCATGTCTGGGAGCAATATTTTATTCCATATATCCGGGGTTAGCAAGAAGCTTTCATGAGTTAATGGACCAAAGCGGCTTGTCCCTTTGTTTTCCCCAAAGTAAAATCTCTTATTGCATTCTTACAGCCTGAAGATTTATAGAGAGGATATTGTTTAATTAAGCACACATACCAGGAGGTGTTAGATGGTACAGTGAAAAGGAACTGAATTATCAGACTTACAACATCTTTCTGGGGCTGATTCCCACCTTGCCAACGAGTGCTAAATTATGAGAAAAGGTGAATAGTTAGGAATAAGCCCATTTTAACGCTTTATTCCTTGCACTTCAGACTTGATGAATACCTCCCGCCAAGTTTATTCCGTCTCAATTTTATACAAACTCACCTAGAATCAACTTTCCAGAATTCTATTTTCTCCCCCACTCCCCGCCCCCCATAATTTCTAGCAAAGCTTTATTCAAGTAGAATTTCACGTTAGGGATTTAATATTTTTTATTGTTTTATATCCTACATTTCCTTTCTATGTTGAGCCGTGTGCTCTCTAGGTGTCCAAGATGTTAACATGCGAGCGTACAAACATCATCATCGTTGTCATTATAGTCATATACACTTTAACAAATATGGAGTAACGTATAACAGATATGCGATAATATCTATCGTATTATAACATATATTGTCTTCCATTATGGTGTCGATTATATAACCATCAAGTAAAAAATAAAAATTACCCATCTGTTTTCCTTTCTCATATACACCATATTTCACCCAGTTTTACAATGACATCTCTTTCTGTCTTTCTTCTCCCTCCTTCCCTCCCTTCCCTTCTCCCTTCCACTTCTCTCTCCTTCCCTCTTTCCTTCTCTTCTCCTCCCCTCTCTCTTTCTCCTCTCCCCTATTTCCCTCTCCTCTCTTTTCCTCTTCTCTGCTTCCCTCTCCTTCCCTTTCTCCTCTTCTCCCATCCACTTCCCTCTCTCCTTTCCCCTTTCTCCTTCCCTCTTTCCTTCTCCTCTCCTCCCCTCTCTCTTTCTCCTCTCCCCTATTTCCCTCTCCTCCCTTTTTCTCTTCTCTGCTTCCCTCTCCTTCCTTCTCCTTCCCTTTCTCCTCTCCTCCCATCCACTTCCCTCTCTCCTTTCCCCTCTCTCCTTCCCTCTCCTTCCCTCTCCTTCCTTCTCCTCTTCCCCCAACCTTTCTCCCCTCCTCTCCTCTCCTCTCCTCTCCTCTCCTCCACCCCACCCCACTTCCTTCTCTCCCATTATCCAGATTTCTAACTGTCTATGAAAATTCTCAGTCATCCAAGTCAAGGCTGTCCCAAAAGTGCTTTTTTCTCTCTCTCTCTCAAAAGGCAACTGGACTTTATTTTTCCTTGATGATGTTTCACTTCTCATCCAGGAAGCTTCATCGGTTCTGAGTGAATGGTCGTTCACCATTCACTCAGCATCTGGTCGTTAACGCTCTTTCTGAGAGTCGTTGAGGCCAATTGGACCAATAAACCTCCTCCACCATTCAGTCAGAACCAAAGAAGCTTCTTGGATGAGAAGCAAAACGTCTTCCAGGAAAAATAAAAAGTCCAGTTGCCTTTTGAAAAAAGCACCTTTGGGACACCAGAATTCTATTATTATGGTTGATAGCACAGTCAGCCAGATGTTTAGATCGGATAGATCTGTCCGCCTATCAAGTCCTTCCCATGCACAGATGTTGTCATTTGATGGTATTAAAGATGTTGTTGTAAGATGTAAGCTGTTCCAAGTCAGGCTGCCTTTTGCAATTGACTTACGGGGATTTTGTCAATGCCGACAATGTTCAAGTGGGTATAATTGCAAATTATATCCAAAGCACTTTTACTGTTGGTACTATCTTTGATAAGCTCATGGCATCCGACCCTCTCAATTCCTGGCAAATAGATGGGGAAGAAATGGAGGTAGTGACAGATTTTATTTTCCTGGGCTCCAAGATCACCGCAGATGGGGACTGCAGCCAAGAAATTAAAAGACGTTTGCTCCTGGGGAGGAAAGCTATGGCAAATTTAGACAGCATTCTAAAAAGCAGAGACATCACCCTGCCAACAAAAGTGTGTATAGTCAAGGCTATGGTTTTCCCAGTTGCAATATATGGCTGTGAAAGTTGGAAGGCTGAGCGCCAAAAAATGGAGGCCTTTGAACTCTGGTGCTGGAGAAGACTCCTGTGAGTCCCTTGGACTGCAAGGCGATCCAACCGGTCAGTCCTAGAGGAGATCAACCCTGCCTGCTCTTTAGAAGGCCAGATCCTGAAGATGGAACTCAAATCCTTTGGCCACCTAATGAGAAGGAAGGACTCCCTGGAGAAGAGCCTAATGCTGGGAACGATGGAGGGCAAAGTAGAAGGGGACGACAGAGAACGAGGTGGCTGGTTGGAGTCACTGAAGCAGTTGGCGTGAGCTTAAATGGACTCCAGGGGATAGTAGAGGACAGGAAGGCCTGGAGGAACGTTGTCCATGGGGTCACGATGGGTCGGACATGACTTCGCAACTAACAACAACTATCTTTGAAAACAACACCTTCCTATCCCAGGTCCTTGGGAAGGACTCCAAATCCAGCTGCCAGTTCTTTAACCATTGTTGGCCTTCATTCATACCAAGTTCTTCCCAAGAACCATGTATCAGTCTATTTCAGCTCCAAGCAGTGATTAATCATCATTATCATCATCATCATTATTTCCCAAAGCAGCCCTTCTATTTTGTCTTCTCCCTTTAGCCATTACAAATCCATACAAAGAATAGAACACACAGCAAAAAAAAAAACCCCACCCCATTCCTTCTGTGACAAGCCATTATCTCTTTTTTATGGTTGATTTTATGCTGCTGAACTTTTCTTTTCATTCAACTTCAGGGCAGCCTCCCGTCTTCTCACCGCCAGCCTTGAACTGGATTTATTATTTAGCATGTAAATATTGTCCCAGAATAGAAGCATACATTAGCATAGCCAATTTCAGAGAGAGATCCGTAATCGCTTCTTTAATCAGTGTTGGATTTTACAGGCCACTGAGTTTCCTTTTCTGTTAACATGACTGGGGACAAGCTGCCTGGTAGAAAGAGATAATGAATGGCTGGAAAGAAAGATGATAGAAAGATACAGAAATGATAACAGGGATGATAGATAGATAGATAAATGATAGATAGATAGATAGATAGATAGATAGATAGATAGATAGATAGATAGATAGATGGATGATAGATCAGATAGATGATAGATAGATAGATAGATAGATAGATAGATAGATAGATAGATAGATAGATAGATAGATAGATGATAGATAGATATAGACAGATAATAGATAGATATCATTGTTGATAGATAAAAAACATTGAAAGAAACAAAGGTTAACCAGAGTAAATACATTAGATAGATAGATAACAGATAGCTAACAGATAGATGA
>NW_027256890.1:4818896-4933896 GCF_029215685.1 Pituophis catenifer annectens
TCTAAACTTGACTGTAAAAAAAATACGATTTCTGTAATAGAGTGGTCAATGTCTGGAATCCTCTACCTGATCCGGTGGTTTCAGCTACAAATTTGCACAGTTTCAGTCACAAATGGACTTCCGTGGACCTTACATCATACTAAGTGGTCCGTAGAGGAGGGCGTGCATAAGTGCACTAACATGCCTATTGTCCTGTCATTGTATTTTTATTCTTTTATTCTTGCTCTCGTTTTTTGTTTGGCAAATTCTAATAAATAAACACATAAATAAATAAATAAATAAATAAATAAATAAATAAATAAATAAATGCTCTCTAATGGGGCTCCCCTTGAGGAGCCCTCGGAGGCTCCAATTGGTGCAGAATGCAGCCGTGCGGGGGATTATGGGAGTGATGGGGCGCTCTCATGCAACACCCCTCCTACGTGAGCTGCATTGGCTCCCGGTGGTCTTCCGGGTGCACTTCAAGGTGTTGGTTACCACTTTTAAAGTGCTCCATGGCTTAGGGCCTGGGTACTTACGGGACCGCCTTCTGCCACCGATAGCCTCCCACCGGCCAGTACGCTCCCACAGAGAGGGACTCCTCAGGGTGCCGTCGGCCAGACAATGTCGGCTGGTGACCCCCAGGGGGAGAGCCTTCTCTGTGGCAGCACCTGTCCTTTGGAACAACATGCCCCTGGAGATATGTAGGATCCCAGATCTACATGCTTTTCGCCGTACCCTTAAAACTTTTTTATTTCATCAAGCCGGCTTAACCCTCCTCTTAGATATTTTTAATTGTTAATTGGTTTTAGTTGGGGTGTTTTAAATTTATTGGGCCAAATTTGTTTAATTCTTTTTTTAAAAAATTAATTTTTGTATGTGATGTTTTTATTTTTGGCTGTTCACCACCCTGAGTCCAGTGGGAGAAGGGCAGTATAAAAATCTAAATAAATAAATAAATAAATAAATAAATAAATAAATAAATAAATAAATAAATAAATGAATGAATGAATGAATGAATGAATGAATGAATGAATGAATGAATGAATGTCAATTCCATTGAAGAAGTCAATAAACAAATATAATTGGTTCAGGTTAATTACAAGTTCTTCCCTAGAGGAAGCCTTCTTTGGAGATTAGTCCATGAATCAATGATGGATTGTCTTCTCCAAACAGCAGAGAGCTCCCTGTTGACTGTGGTGAACCTCCTGGCAACAGCATCTTCTTTGTAGAAGAAGCCATGGCAATTTTGAAGTATTGTGTGCATATTCAACTCACTAGCTGGACGCCCATGCTTCGCTATGAAACTATGTGATCCGGCGTGATAAACTGACACTTAAAGCATGAAAATTAATGTAGAATGTGGAACTCCGTAGTATCAGTGTGTGTTAATATAAAGCAACTGGCAGTTGGAACATGCACTGGCCACGCCCATACCCAGTTTAGCAAAGGGCATGTTAATATAAGGCAACTGGCAGTTGGGACAGAGTTCCTTTCAGGTGGGGAGGGGAAGTAGAACTCCTTAGCATCAGAGTGTGTTAATATAATACTGTATATGAAATACTAGTGATCTGATAGTATTCCGAAAAATCCTTTCTTAGCGAGCACCTAGAAGCCAAGGGGAATATATGTGCCAAATTTCAAGTTTGTAGGCTGTACAGTTCTGGAGATTTCGTGATGAGTGAGTGGTATTTGGCTTTTATATATATATATAGATTGAGCATGAAGGCAATGCTAATTTTTCAGATTGACGCGAAACAGCGATGATGAAGATGAAGATGAGCGGAAGGGAAGGGGCTGCACCCTCCAGTACCAGCATGCCATGGTGCGGGTCCTCACCCAGTTTGTGGCGGAAGATGCCAGCCCATCCGGGCAGCTGTCCTATTTGTTGGGCTCCGACTGGCAGATTGACATAACAGATTTGGTGACGGACTTCATGAAGCTCGAGAAACCTCACGTGGCCCAGTTACAAGGAGGCAAGGTTCTGGTTGGGCAGGAAGTTGGCATGACAATGATCCAGGTCAGTCTATCACCTTGGTATGAGAACATTCCTGCCTTGATATTCCATTCTATAAAGATATTTGAGAAAAAAGGGACAGTGTAACTTTGATATATTTTATTCATTCATTCATTCATTCATTCATTCATTTAGTCAAGCATCTATAAGATTACAGATAAAAGTATAAACATAATTTGAATATATGAAATGGATACGAATAAAAGGGAACATTAGGACAGGGATGGTAGGCACATTGGTGCGCTTATGCACGCCCCTCTTAGGAATGGGGTGAGGTCAACAGTAAACAATCTAAGGTTAAAGTTTTGGGGGTTTGGGGAAGAAACCACAGAGTCAGGTAGTGCATTCCAGGCATTGATCACTCTGTTGCTGAAATCGTATTTTCTGCAATCGAGTTTGGAACGGTTTACTTTAAGTTTGTATCTATTGTGTGCTCGTGTATTGTGGTTGAAGCTGAAGTATTCATTGAGAGGTAGGACGTTGTAGCAGATAATTTTGTGTACTATGCTTAGGTCAGACCGAAGGCGGCATAGTTCCAAGTTGTCTAAGCCCAAATTTCAAGCCTGGTGGCATAAGGTATTCTGTTGCGAGCAGAGGAGTGGAGGAATCTTCTTGTGAAATATCTCTGGACTCACTCAATTGTATTCCTGTCCGATATGCAGTGTGGGTTTCAGACAGACAAGCTGTATTCGAGAATTGGTCTAGCAAAGGTTTTGTATGCTCCAGTTAGCAGTACAATATTACCGGAGAAGAAGTTACGCAAAATTAAGTTAACAATTCTTGGAGCCTTTTTGGCAATGTTGTTACAGTGAGCTCTGGCACTAAGATCTTTAGAAATCAGTACTCCAAGGTCCTTGACAGAGTGAGGGTCATCTACTATTCCTAAGTGTATATATACAGTATATATATATTCCTAAATGGATCTCGCTGTTGACTTCCAAAGGTCCTTTCTCCACTATCTGACTCCATCTTGGCTGAGAAGACCGTGACGGTGTTGGACGACAAGGTGACCATCACCGATATGGGAGTCCAACTAGTCGCTGGGTTGTCCCTTGTCCTTCAGCCCAGTACGGCTAGTCCTCAAGCTTTCGTGGCTACCACCATCGCTCAAGACTTGCTCCACACTCACAAACAGGTAGAGAGCATTTTGGGTTTTTCTGAGTCATTAAACGCTGAGCCCGATATCTCCAGAATCTTCACTTCATCTTTAACCCACTAGTCCTGGGAAAACGGAGGGATGGATCAATGAAACTGCTCCTCAAATGGGGAGAGTCATTAACGTCTCCTTATTTTATGGCCCCATCTAAAAGCTTCCTTCTTCACAAATGCCCCATGGAGATCCAGGCAAGTTTTTCCCAAGGCAGTGGTAAAAACCTTTTAAGATAAATGGGTATACATTTGTACCAATTGTTCCACAGAAGAAGAAAAGACCACTCTCATAGTTTAAATGATGCTTATGTCAAGGGACACGTCCTCTTAGAAGAGATTTCCCCGCCCTCCCCACTTCTGGCTGTTTCCTACCTGGAAAGTATAATAATCCTTGAAGACCATTAAACTAAACGGCTCCCTTCTGCATTGCTTAAAAAGTATCAGATTTATCGATCGGGCCTATTGATTAAGCATTTCAGTCCTGTAAAAGGCACTTCCCCCTCCTTCCCATTACAGCTGATTTATGTCAGGAAACAACAGTTGCTAGAACAAGTAAAAGAAACAATGATAGTATGGGCAAAATTTTTTGGCTATATCATAGGTAAAGGTAAAGGTTCCCTTTGCTAGTCATTCCTGACTCTAGGGGACGGTGCTCATCTCCGTTTCAAAGCCGAAGAGCCAGCGCTGTCCAAAGACGTCTCCGTGGTCATGTGGCCAGCATGACTCAATGCCAAAGGCGCACGGAACACTGTTATCTTCCCACCAAAGGTGGTCCCTATTTTTCTACTTGCATTTTTTTTTATGTGCTTTCGAACTGCTAGGTTGGCAGAAGCTGGGACAAGTCACGGGAGCTCACTCCGTTACATGGCGCTAGGGATTCGAACAGCTGAACTGCCAACCTTTCGATTAACAAGCTCAGAGTCTTAGCCACTGAGCCACATCCCCATAGAATTAGATAAATGGCAAAAACTTTGGGATAGAAATTAAAACTGACAATGCAAATAAGGAAAATCTTCATAAAATGTTTGATAGGTGGCACTTGCCACCAGCAAGACTAGCCAAAATGTTTAAAAATATGTCCACCAAATGTTGGAAATGCAATCAAATTCCAGATACTTATTATCACATGTGGTGGACATGTATGAAAGCAAGAAAATATTGCGGTTACAACATCGCAATTCAGGCACTTAACAATTGGTTTAGAAAGTCATGTGGTTGTAGTTTGTGATTTTTTTTTTCTTTTTTGCCAAGGTAGAGCTGGTTGTTCATCACTCTGCTTCCCATCTGGAGTATCTCAAAGGGTTAACACATACGATGTGTTTTCTTTTTTACTGGCCCATTTTCCACGAAAATTAGAAGATGTCCAATTTATAAGTTGGTACTTATAAGTGAGGTACTAATACCACTCTATAAAAGCCTTAGTGAGACCACACCTAGAATCCTGCATCCAGTTTTGGTCACCGCACTATAAAAAAGTTGTTGAGACTCTAGAAAAAGTGCAGAGAAGAGCAACCAGGATGATGAGGGGACTGGAGGCTAAAACATACGATGAACGGTTGCAGGAACAGGGCATGGCTGGTCTAGTGAAGAGAAGACCAGGGGAGACAAGATAGCAGTCTTCCAAAATGTGAGGGGCTGCCACAGAGAGGAGGGGTGTCAAACTATTTTCCATAGCACCTGAAGGCCAGACAAGGAATAATGGATGGAAACTGATTAAGGAGAAATTCAACCTGGAAATAAGGAGGAACTTTCTGACAGTGAGAACCATCAACCGATGGAACAGAAGTTGCCTTTGGAAGTTGTGGGAGCTTCATCACTGGAGGCCTTCAAGAAGAGATTGGACTGCCATTTGTCAGAAATGGTGTAGGGTCTCCTGCTTGGGTGGGGGGTTGGACTAGATGACCAATAAGGTCCCTTCCAACTCTGTTAATCTGTTAATATCTCAGAAGGCATTTGACCTTGTTTTAACTATTTCCTTTTATTTTCTGCTAGGAGGCTATAGTGAGCTCCTGGATCCAATTCAGCGATAGTGCTGTGACCCCACTGGACATCTATGACCCCAGAGATTTCTCTCTCTCTGCTTCCTCGCTTGATGAATCGGTTGTTTCGGCCCATCAGAGCTCTGCTGTCAAATGGCCAGTGGTGGTAGCAGAAGGAGAAGGGGAAGGCCTGCTGGTCAAAGTAGATATGATGATCTCTGAATCTTGCCAGAAATCCAAGCGGAAGAGTATCCTAGCAGTTGGCAATGGAAACATCAAAGTCAAGTTTGGCCAGAACGATGCCAACCCCCATGGTCTTGGGGATTACAGTGCCGAGGAAATTGAAAACCACGCCAGTGACCGGAGGCCGAAGGTGTTTGACCAAGAACACCATGGCCAGGAAGGACAATATTACAGAAGCTCTTCTGCTGAACGAGAAGAAGGCCTTGGAAGGAAGACGGGTGTGACAGCCAAGTCTACAATCAAAAACAAAGCCTTCAAAAGTATCCCTGAAGGAGATAAGCTTTCAGATGAAGGTCTACTCCAGAACATTCCGATTGACTTCACCAACTTCCCGGCTCAGATCGATCTTCCCCAAAGCAATAATGGCATGGAGGACAGCGACCTGGTTGAGACACCTAGAGGTCTCAGTGACTTGGAGACGGGGATGTATGCCCTGTTAGGAGTCTTCTGCCTCGCCATTCTGGTCTTCCTAATCAACTGTGCCACCTTCACATTGAAGTACCGTCACAAGCAGCTTCCCATGGAAGGGCAGACTTCCATGAATCACTCTCATGACTGGGTGTGGCTTGGGAATGAAATGGAGCTGTTGGACAACCCAGCAGATGTCTCGCCTCCACCAGATGAGTGCACCACGATCGTAGACCAAGGGATAGGCTTTGACGCGGGCAGTCAACTCCTCGTTGGCACACCAAAAAAACTCCCGAGTCAAAGCAGTCCCAAAATTCAATTGGGGGACAAGCAAATCAGGGACCTGAAGCAGGAACATCCTTTGCATTCGCCTGCCTCCAAGCGGAAACGGGTCAAATTTACCACGTTCACCACCATCCCTCCAGATGACGGTTGTCCCACTGTCAATTCCATTCTCAATTGCAACGAAGATGACATTAAGTGATTCGCCTGCCTCCAAGCGGAAACGGGTCAAATTTACCACGTTCACCACCATCCCTCCAGATGACGGTTGTCCCACTGTCAATTCCATTCTCAATTGCAACGAAGATGACATTAAGTGGGTTTGCCAAGATATGGACCTGGGAGAATCGAAACAGATCAGGAACTACCTGGAGAAACTCAAAGACAAAATGTAGCATCACTTCTGGGTTTTAAGAGTTAACAGCCACACCTTGATGCCTTCAGATGCATTGAAATATGTGAATAAAGAAATATATGCATGAACTGGAGTGGGAACTGAGTAGATGATGTATAGGACCAATTTTGATAATCCAGCAGATACATTCTTTGATAAACCCAGCTAGGTAGCAATGTCTAATCAAGCTGGACTGATTGCAGAAAACAAATCAGAGTTGGACCTGGTTAAGTCTTTGGATAGAAGAACATCATCAAGATGTTCTCGAGCTGTAGGCTCTACTGGGAAATAATAACCCAACCAGAAAGAGCAAATTATTTCCATATTGTTGCCAATGATATTACAAGGATGTTTTCATAAAAATTCATTCCATGTTTATTATTTGCTAAAGCATATTGGCTAATGTCTGTGGAGATTCTCAGTCATCCAAGTCATGGTTGTCTCAAAGGCGCTTTTTCAAGAGGCAACTGGACTTCCTGGTTTTTCCTTGAAGACGTTTTGCTTCTCATCCAAGAAGCTTCTTCAGCTCTGAAAGAAGCTGAAGAGGTTTCTTGGATGTCGATGATAGGTGATTTCTCCCACGTCCCATCCTCTTCAGGCCAACTGTTTCTAAGGTCAAATGGAAGTTCCCAAGCAATAGTTGGTGGATAGGTAGGGCAGGATGTCACTATGAATCAGAAGGTTGGGTTTGGAGAGATCATCAACTGCAAAGTAACCAAAAGTATTATTTTTTAGAGAAAAATCAACATGGATAGTGGAGATAAAAGACCACACACTTTTTAGATGTCTTGTAAAAAGTTTGAAAAGTCTTGAGATTTAAAGAGATCTTGAGGGAGTTATCATGGTTGACTTACCATTCCTTGAGCTGGAGAAAAATGGGGATGACGTCTTGTACAAGAGAATGAAACTGGGCTCATTTTTGGA
The DNA here is from genome assembly GCF_029215685.1 of Pituophis catenifer annectens. Taxonomy (NCBI): domain Eukaryota; kingdom Metazoa; phylum Chordata; class Lepidosauria; order Squamata; family Colubridae; genus Pituophis; species Pituophis catenifer. Next base: position 4,826,272 of record NW_027256890.1, read on the forward strand.
TTCAGCTGCATTATTATTATTATTATTTTGAAGGTTCCCATATGGAAATTTGGTTCTCCTTCTCATCCCACTTTCTTTCCCAACACAATTTTTCTACAAGTCATTTGGGGGGCAGGCGAGACTTATTTTACAGGTATCCCAATCCCAAATTTTCCCTTTGGTCCAAAACTAACGTAGTCTATTGAAAGAGTCTTGCCACACCTGGAGAAGACAGCTTTGGCAAGGAAATTCTAGACGTGTCCATGAGCTTCTCCCGATTTTAACCAATGACAAAAGCAACACCTCTGCATTGCCATAGACGTTTCATTCCCCTTTGTGTGTGATGTCATAATGCACATAGAAAAGGGGTAGGGCACCACAATATTGCTTTCTTCAGCCTAACCACCAATGGGTAGATAGAACATCCAACTCTGGTTGGTTCAGCCTTGTAGGGAATAAGCACCACTCGACATTGAGCGATGTCTAATCCACATCCATGTCTATCTTTGAAAGTTGGGGTTTTTTTAATTTTTCACTACCTTGAAGGTGACCCAATGGCCTGTTTGAGAGGGCAGAGCTGATCTGGAAACCAGAAGGCCTTCCTCTCCTGCCTAGGAGACCAATCATCTTGAAATTATAACAGGTTAACAGAGTTGGAAGGGACCTTGTAGGTCATCAAGTCCAACCCCCCGCCCAAGCAGGAGACCCTACACCATTTCCGACAGATGGCAGTCCAGTCTCTTCTTGAAAGCTTCCAGGGATGAAGCTCCCTCAACTTCTGAAGGGAACTTCTGTTCCATTGAATATAGAATAACAGATTTGAAAGGGACCTTGTAGGTCATCTAGTCCATCCCCCTGCCCAAGCAGGAGACCCTAACACCATTTCTGACAGATGGCAGTCTAGTCTCTTCTTGAAAGCCTCCAGGGATGAAGCTCTCACAACCTCTGAAGGCAACGTCTGTTCCATGGGTTGATTGTCCTCACTGTCAGAAAATTCCTCCTTATTTCTAGGTTGAATCTCTCCTTGTTCAGTTTCCATCCATGATTCCTTGTGTGGCCTTCGGGTGCCTTGGAAAATAGGTTGACGACCCCCTCCTCTTAGTGGCAGCCTCTCCAATATTGGTCCATTCTAAGTGGAGCAGAAATGAGTTCATTCTAAGTGGAGCAAAAACCCCTGGTATTCCAGTTTTTCATTCTGGTTCTCCTTCCCTTGAAAGAAAAGTCAGTCCTAGTTCAACAGACCTGGTTGGATGGATTCACACAACCCAACGAACCAGAGCTGGTCAAATCTGTGTGATTGCCATTTCCTTGGTTTAGCTTGGCTGGTGTTAACCTTGATTAGCTGCCTCTGGGTGTAGTCCAGCGTATTAACTCGGCCCAGGGGTGTTCATTCACAGCTGGCAATGTTGTATGAACTCAGAAAATTGGTTCATTCAGTCACCCAGGTTAAACCTGTTGTGCGAATGAAGCTTCTGAAAGCTTTCCAACCTGCTTGCGAAGTGGGGAACATGCTCTGTCAATCATCGTTAGGGATACTTAAATGCCTCATTGCGCTTTCTCCCACCCAAAACACCTGTCTATTTTTTTACTTCTTTCTTTGGGATGGCCTCCATCCATGGAACTTGACACCTTATAATGTAGACCGACCTTTTTATTACTATTACTATTATTATTTTAACAAGACTGGCCTGGTATTCACTGTAAACTGAATGAATGTAATTATTTATTTCTACGTGTCCACGGTTGTCATTAAAACGTTTCCATGGCTTGGTTAAAAGTAAATTTGTTTAGAGGAAGGTCCATAAAGGGTAAAAATCAAATCTATGTTCTTCTCCCAAGATGAATGCAGCTCCTAAGGTGGCGCTTAAAGGTAAAAGTTCCCCTCGCATGTCTGTGCTAGTCGTTCCCGACTCTAGGGGGCGCTGCTCATCTCCGTTTCAAAGCCGAAGAGCCAGCGCTGTACGAAGACGTCTCCATGGTCATTTGGCTGGCATGTCTCAACGCCAAAGGCACATGGAGCGCTGATACCTTCCCACCAAAGGTGGTCCCTATTTTTCTACTTGCGTTTTTTACCTGCTTTCGAACTGCTAGGTTGGCAGAAGCTGGGACAAGTCACGGGAGCTCACCCCATTACGCAGCACTAGGGATTCGAACCGCTGAACTGCCAACCTTTCGATTGACAAGCTCAGCGTCTTAGCCACTGAGCCACTGTGTCTCTTAAGGTGGCGCTTAAGGCCTTATTAAAAACACTGATGGGGGCCATCGATGATTACAGGCAGTCCCCGACTTATAACAGATTTGTTTAGTGACCGTTCGAAGTTACAAGGGCACTGAAAAATGTGACTGAGGACTGTTGGAAGAAATGTCCATCTGGGTTCAGTTCCAAGTGGGGAGAAAGACACTGGAAACATGGAGACTGCTGGAAAAGATGGTTTAGAAGCCTGACTAGGTGGCTCAGTGGCTAAGACACTGAGCTTGTCGATCAGAAAGTTCGGCAGTTCGGTTGTTCGAGTCCCTAGTACAGGGGGCGTGAGCAGGTGGTTGGACTAAATGACCTCCAAGGTACCTTCCAACTCTGTTACTGTTAATGGTGGACAGGACCACATGGTTTTGAGGTCCTGGGCGAAAAAGCAAATGGGAGAGAGAGAGAGAGAGAGAGAATGAATGAGAGAGAATGAGAGAGAGGAGAGGGAGATTTATACCCTCTGTTGGACTTTGAATTTGATCTTGTATTCTGATTGGTTGTCAGACTCCCATGGGGGTTATGCAGGGCTAACTTTGTAGGTTGTCTTTTGAATCCCAGGCTTGGTTGAGCCTTGCTGGGTGGTGCAATCTCCCCAGGTGCCATGTGGGAAGTTCTGTTGCCAGATGGGTAGTGGGCTAATCCTACCTTTGTTGGATCTTGGGTGAGGGCATTTGCTTATGAATAGACCTAGCTATCTCTTTCTCTCTTAAGTGCTGGCATCTGCTGTGGGCTATTGAGGAGGGTGGGGGCTATGAAGAGTGAGTCTGCTTCCTGCCTTAAAAAACATGTTTCTCCATTTCTCATCCAGGGAGGTATAATATTCTGCCTTTTTAATATTTCCTAGAATATTTCATTCTCCTAGGAGCAATCAATCAATCAATCAATCAATCAATCAGTCAATCAGAATAGAGCTGGAAAGGACCTTAGAGGTCTTCTAGTCCAACCCTCTGCTCAAGCAGGAGATCCTATACCAGGAGTCTGCAACCTTAAACACTCAAAGAGCCATTTGGACCCCTTTCCCACAGAAAAGAAAACACCGGGAGCCACAAAACCCTTCCCGTGCCTGACTATTTCTTGAGCAACCACAAAACTAGCATATGTAGTTGAATTAAACGTTCTGTTTTCTTCTGAAACTTTTCTTTTTTTGGGTTTATCCATGGTTGGCCTACCGGGGGTTGAAATGCTCAATAAATCGCGTGCAGGTGGGTGTTGGCGGTTGTGATGCATATTTTGAGTGACAGGGAGCCACAGCAGAGGGGTGAAAGAGCCACATGTGGCTCCGGAGCCTCAGGTTGCTGACTCCTGCCCTATACCATTTCAGACAACTGGCTGGTGCTATTCTTCCTCTTGTGTTGTGTCTATGCGCCTTTCCTGTTGCGTCTTGAAATATCGTGCAGTCCATCTTCGATCGATAGAAACATTTCCACGAAAGGAACTAAAATACCCCTATTTCAACCGTCGTTCCAGATGTGAAGGCATTCCTTTTCAGTCAATCTTTGTTTGCGTGTAGAACAATTTGGCCAAATACAGGAAGATCCAATCCAAAGTTTTGACTACGTAACCGACTTCAATCTCTATGCTGCTTTCCTCCTGATGTCCAAGCAAACCACTCCCAACGAGTGAGTCTTTTAAAAAAAAAAAAACAAAGGGGGGGGGAATAAACCAGGAGGCAACTGTGATAAACTAGGATAGACCAAGTTCTAAAAGAAAGTTGATTAGTCTCCAATGTAGCCAGAGGAGGGCGCCTAATAACTTCCTAACTGATAACTTGCGAATTTTGCTCTGTTCTTTTGCCTTCTGCAAATCCTTTGTAAAAAGCCACTGCTGTGCTAAAGCCTGCTGTTGTTTTGTGTGTGTGTGTGTGAGTGTGTGTGTGAGAGAGGGGGGGGGGAGGTAGGGTTGGTAGGGAAAAAAACAACAACAGCTATGCTTGGAATATTTGGCACTAGGAGGTTTGCCGAGGTAAACGGCTTCCCACCGTTAAAATTGGTTCTGTGATTCTATGAGCTCTTTAAAGTGCTACCTATTTTTTGGGGGGGGGGTAGGGGGGAAAAAAAGCTCCCCTACACACACACACACACACACACACACTTTTTTGCTGCATCCAACTGGTTTTGAATAGCTAGGCTGCTGGCTTCAGAAGCTGAGTTTTCTATCAATGCTTTCCCAGCTTTTGAAAGACGTTTGAGATGAGCTGTTGAAATTGTACTGCCTGGTTGAAATGCAAGTATGAAAAGAAAAGAAGGGAAGGGAAGGGAAGCAAAGTGAAGGAAAGGAAAAGAGGGGAGGGGAGGGAAAGAGGGGAGGGAAAGAGGGGAGGGAAGGAGGGGAGGGAAGGAAAGGAAGGAAAAGAGGGAAGGGAAGGGAAGGAAGGAAAAGAGGGAAGGGAAGGAAAGGAAAGGAAAGGAAGGAAAGGAAAGGAAAGGAAAGGAAAGGAAAGGAAAATAGGGAAGGTAAGGAAAGGAAAGGAAGGGAAAGAGGAAAGGGAAAGAAGGGAAGGGAAGGGAAGGGAAGGGAAGGGAAGGAAAGGAAAGGAAAGGAAAGGAAAGGAAAGGAAAGGAAAGGAAAGGAGGGAAGGGAAGGAAGGAAAAGAGAAGGGAAGGAAAGGAAAGGAAAGGAAAGGAAAGGAAAGGAAAGGAAAGGAAAGGAAAAGGAAAGGAAAGGAAAGGAAAAGAGGGAAAGTAAGGAAAGGAAAGGAAAGGAAAGGAAAAAGAAAGGAAAGGAAAGGAAAGGAAAGGAAGGAAGGAAAAGAGAAGGGAAGGGAAGGAAAGGAAAGGAGGGAAAGAAAGGAAAGGAAAGGAAGGAAGGGGAGGGAAGGGAAGGGAAGGGAAGGGAAGGAGGAAAGGGAAGGAAAGGAAAGGAGGGAAAGAAAGGAAAGGAGGGAAGGGAAGGAGAAAAGGGAAGGGAAGGGAAGGAAAGGAAAGGAAAGGAAAGGAAAGGAAAGGAAGGAAGGAAAAGAGAAGGGAAGGAAAGGAAAAGAAAGGAGGGAAAGAAAGGAAAGGAAAAGAGGGAAGGAAAGGAAAGGAAAGGAAAGGAAAGGAAAGGAAAGGAAAGGAAAGGAAAGGAAGGAAAAGAGAAGGGAAGGGAAGGGAAGGGAAGGGGAAGGGAAGGGAAGGGAAGGGAAGGGAAGGAAAAAAAGGAGGGAAATAAAGGAAAGGAAAGGAAGGAAGGGGAGGGAAGGGAAGGAAAGGGAAGGGAAGGAGGAGGGAAGGAAGGAAAAGAGGGAAGGAAAGGAAGGAAAGGAAAGGAGGGAAGGGAAGGAAGGAAAAGAGAAGGGAAGGGAAGGGAAGGAAAAGAAAGGAGGGAAATAAAGGAAAGGAAAGGAAAGGAAGGAAGGGGAGGAAAGGGAAGGAAAGGAGGGAAAGAAAGGAAAGGAGGGAAGGGAAGGAGAAAAGGGAAGGGAAGGAAAGGAAAGGGAAGGAAAGGAGGGAAGGAAAGGAGAGAAGGGAAGGGAAAGGGGGAAAGGAAGGAGGGGAGGAAAGGAAGAAAAGGAGGGAAGGGAAGGAAGGAAAAGAAAGGAGGGAAAGAAAGGAAAGGAAAGGGAAGGAAAGGAGGGAAGGAAAGGAGAGAAGGGAAGGGAAGGGAAGGGGCGGGAAAGGAAGGAGGGGAGGAAAGGAAGGAAAGGAGGGAAGGAAAAAAAAAGGAAAAAAGAAAGGGGAGGAAAGGAGGGAAAGGAAAGAAAGGAAAAGAAGAAAAAGAAGAAAAATCAGCTTCTGCAAAGAGAGCAGAAGCCCTACCTAAATAGAGCCATTGGGAATACTGTAGCCCTGAATTGCTAGAAGATCGAAACCAACTTCCCCACTTGGGATGGAAGAGGATGGAAGAGGATATCACCATGGATTCTCCAGAGAGCATTCTACGTCTAACGGTTGCAAGTTCTCCATCTCTGTAGGCTTTGATGAAGAGGTTGGGCAGCCAGTTCTAGAGGATAGCCAAGTTGCTTTTCCTGCAGATGACACAGGCTTGGAGGAGATGTTCCTTGGGGTTCCATCAGCTCCTCGATTTATGGACGCAGCCTATTTAGCCATTGGCAAACGACCATTCGAGGCCGGCCATTGTTTTATTGAACCTCACATTGGCACCAAACAGGGAAAAAAAAAATGAACTCCATTTGGACTGCAGTTCCTTTATTACGGAAAATAGATCGAACTTTTGCTCGGCTCAACCAGGAATTAAATATCTCTTGGATGTTTTCCTTTTTATTTCCTAATTAGGGCCTCAACTTTCGGAGAATAAATTCAAACCATTGGCCGTGGTCAGCCTCATAAAGGATCTCATTATGATATAACTGCTCCAAAGCCGTGGCGATGAATTATAATTATTTTTCTTCTTTCTTAATTGAGCGTCTGTCTCTCTTGTTTCCAAATATGGCTGGAAAACAAAATGACTAATTGCAGGAAACTTTTATTTTCTTTTTTTAACAATTGACATGCAGGAAATGAAACTAGGCCCCAAACAAACCTCAGCAAAACTCACATAATGAAAGCATTTTTAGTTTTTTTGCCATGGAGGGAGGTGTGGGGAAGGGCAGATTTTATGCGCAGGGTGCAAGGTAGCCTTTGAAAATATTGGCTTAGGAAAGCTGTACGTGTAACTCTGGGCATCCTTTGGCTGTGTGTGTGTCATAAAAGTCACTTTTGGCAGTTGTGAGTGTGTCATTGAAGCCCCATCAAATGCACCTGGAATTCTAGTCTAGTCTATGTAAAGGTAAAGGTTCCCCTCGCACATACGTGCTAGTCGTTTCCGACTCTAGGGGGCAGTGCTCATCTCCGTTTTATAGCCGAAGAGCCAGCGCTGTCCGAAGACGTCTCCGTGGTCATGTGGCCAGCATGACTCAACGCCAAAGGCGCACGGAACGCTGTTCCCTTCCCACCAAAGGTGGTCCCTGTTTTTCTACTTGCATTTTTTTTACGTGCTTTCTAGGTTGGCAGAAGCTGGGACAAGTCACGGGAGCTCACCCCGTTACACGGCATTAGGGATTCGAACCACTGAGCTGCCGACCTTTCGATCAACAAGCTCAGTGTCTTAGCCATTGAGCCACCGTGTCTCCTTTAGTCTAGTCTAGTCTAGAGTCTACTCTTCTCTGCTTCTCCTTCTCCCTTTCTTCTTGTCCTCCCTCTCCCTCTCCTTCTCTCCTCTCCTCCTCTCCCCTTCTCCTTTCTTCTCCTCCCCTCCCCCTCTCTTCTCCTCTGCTTCTCCTTCTCTCTTTCTCCTATTCCTGTGATGGTGAACCTATGGCACATGTGCCGGAAGTGGCACACAGAGCCATCTCTCCGGGCACGCGAGCCATCGCCTGTTGCTTTTCCGGGTTCTGGCGCACCAGCCAGCTGGTTTTCAGGTGTGCGGGAGCACCGGAAACCGGAAGAGCAGCCACCCAGCGTGCATGCGCACCAGCCACCTGGTCTTCTGACTTCTGGTGTGCCTACATGTGTGAAGACATGTTGGCCAGAGTGCATGCATGCACCGGAAACTGGAAGATCATCTTCCCAGCACACACATGTGCATCGGGCTGCTGCTTTTCCGGTTTCCGGCACACGTGTGCTGAAAAGGTTCACCAACACTGTCCTATTCTATTCTATTCTATTCTATTCTATTCTATTCTATTCTATTCTATTCTATTCTATTCTATTCTATTCTATTCTATTCTATTCCTTTGCTTTATTTCTATTCTTATCCTGTCCTGTCCTGTCCTGTCCTGTCCTGTCCTGTCCTGTCCTGTCCTATCCTATCCTATTCCATTTAATTCCACTCCATTCCATTCTCTCCTATTCTCTCCTATTCAATTCCATTCCATTCCATTCCACTTTCTATTCTAGTTTCTATTCTATTCTATCCTTACTTAGAGTGCTAAGCAGTTGGAAAGAGACATGATCCTTCCCTGGCTGAAAAACAGCTGCACTTTGCTAACCCCAGGAACCCTCCAATCTAACCCGCGCTTCCCGAAAAGCAGACCCGTTCCGATATTTCATTTCCCTTCCGCCTGAAATCTATATAAAAACATTTCAAGTGCTCTCTGCCAATATTAAAAACACTCCAGAAGGCGCACACATGCTGCAATTTTGAATTATTGCTTCCCGGCACACATATATATATTTCCCCTCCGCACATAAGTCTTTGGTACACAATATTTTTGATGTGTTTTTAAAAGCAAGAATCATAGCAATTTAACAATACTGCCTTGGCAGCCCGCGCATGTTATGGCTTGGAATCTCGGCGCTGTTATGATTCTCCGAGTGCGATTTCTGAATTATTAACCTTTCATAAATACTTAGCTGGAGCATTAATGGATTTACAACGGCTGGGTTCAGAATGGATAGCCGCAGACAGATTAAGGTACATTATCTTCTGAATAGAGAACCAGGTGACACAACCACAAGCGAGAAGAGAAGAGAAACCAAAATAAAATACAATAAAAAATAGAAGTCCGCCCTGAATGCTCGCCTTGTTCAGGATTGCCGTTGCCCTCCCTGTAAATCGCAGGCAGTCCTCGACTTATGTCCATGGCAGTCGTAAGCTGTGATAGTCGTAAAATGGCTTGCCCCTGTGACTGAACCCATTTGTACATCCTTGTCCTATTTTTATCATCTAATGTTCAGTTTTGCCATGTCCTAGGCTCCCATTCTTGGCTAAACAGATGAAATAATTCTCTCCAGCAAATGGGATTTAATTTCTTAAACTCTTGTCTCAAATTTTCTTTAATCACCAGGAGAGATAGATGATGATTGATAGATATAGAGAGAAATAACAATAGCCCTTAAGATTTATATACCGCTTCACAGTGCTTCGCAGCCCTCTCTAAGTGGTTTACAGAGTCAGCCTCTTGCCCCCCAAAATCTGGGTCCTCATTTTACCGACCTCAGAAGGATGGAAGGCTGAGTCAACCTTGAGTCGGTCAGGTTCGAACTGCTGGCAGTTGGCACAATTAGCCTGCAATACTGCAGTCTAACCACTGTACCACCACAGCTCCTATTATAGACTGTAGATAGAGATAAGTGACAATAAATAGACATAGTAGATAGATAAATAGATAGATAGATATAAATGGATGGATGGATGAATAGATGATATAGATGGATGATAGACAGGCAGTTGATAGATGATGAATAGATAGGTAGGTAGATGAAAGATAATAGAATGATGATATAGCTACAGTATATACAATAGGTAGGTAGGTAGATAGATGATTAGGTAGGTAGGTAGATTTAGATAGATGATTGATAGATTAAGATAGTGTGGATAGATAGATAGATAGATAGATAGATAGATAGATAGATAGATAGATAGATAGATATAGATACTGTAGATAGATAGATAGATAGATAGATAGATAGATAGATAGATGATATAGATGGATGATAGACAGGCAGTTGATAGATGATGAATATATAGGTAGGTAGATGAAAGATAATACAATGATGATATAGCTATATACAATAGATAGATGATAGGTAGGTAGGTAGATAGGTAGATAGATGATTAGGTAGGTAGGTAGATTTAGATAGATTATTGATAGATTAAGATAGTGTGGATGGATAGATTGGAGAGAGAGAGAGAGAGAGAGAGAGAGAGAGAGAGAGAGAGAGAGAGAGAGAGAGAGAGAGAGAGATGGATGATATAGATGGATGATAGACAGGCAGTTGATAGATGATGGATAGATATCTAGGTAGATGAAAGATAATAGAATGATAATGATATAGCTATATACAATAGATAGATGATAGGTAGGTAGGTAGGTAGGTAGGTAGATTAGATCAATCGATACATAAGTGATGGATAGATGAAACTGAGACAGACAACTGATCTCTGCTTTCCCTTTTTTTCCTTTTTCAAAAGGAAGGGCAGGACTTTTGAAAACTCCATATGGGAAAAAAAAAAACAAACCCTGACAGTGTCAACATCATCAGATGACTGAGATTAAAGGTTGGTTAGTTCGATTTCACGACGGGATAATTCTAGCCCATCAAGCCATTAATATCTGACAGCCATTAAGGTGTAAATTTTCTCTCTCTCTTCGGAGGAATAGACGCTAAATCACCCCAGATTTCCTCTCTTAAGAGGACAGTCGCTTTATTACCTAATAGGCGGAGGATGAATGACTTTAGTTAGGCGCTCAGAGATCTGACTAATAAAAGATATTGTAAAATAGAATAAAACACCCTTTTCACAAACTGAGATGAGTTCGGGATTGACATCAAGGGTTGGGTTCATAACTCAGATTAATTTATCAGGATATTGGTTTTATGTGATGCCTTCACATAAGTAAATCCTTAAAACAGTTTGTTTAATGACTGTTGAGAGTTACAACGGCACTGAAAAATGTCAGTTTTTTCACCCTTACGTCCATTGCAGTATCCCCCATGGCCACATAATCAAAATTCAGATGGCAACCGACTAGTATTTATGACGGACAACTGCAGTGATTCGCTTAACAGCTGTGGCATGAAAAAGTTGTAAAATGGGGAAAAACTCACTTCACAACTGTCTCGCTTGGTAAAGAGAAATTGAGGGCTCAATTGTGGTCGTAAGTCAGAGTGGGGCGGTGGCCTAGAGGTGGAGCTCTCGCCTCACAATCAGGAGGCTGTGAGTTCGATTCTAGGTAGAGGCAGATATTTCTCTCTCTCTGGGCACAATGAGAATAGACCTGCTGAACAAAACTCTGCACTGGCAACAGGAAGGGCATCCGGCCAGTAAACACTCAGCTCCATTCAGTTGCCGAGATTCCATCCTGCAAGGGATTACGGGGTCGTTAAAAGAAGAAGAATTGTGGTCGTAAGTCGAGACCTGTTTACTGTATGCAGGAAGATAGGCAGCTTCTCTTACCGCTGGATTTCTGCCACCGTGAAAACCTCTCATTTGAAAAATATAAATTAAGGCATTCTGAAGCGGTGCCATTCAGTGGGAGGGCCTCCATTCTCCGATTTGTGGCCGACGGACCCCCAAAAGTTCTGCCTCGCTTGATTTATTTCCCAATGAATGATTAGCAGTCCAGAAAAAAGGACTTGAAAGGCAGAACGATATTTCAGCTACATTAAATCAGCCACTGAATCCGAAAGCATCGAGGATGCATTGCCAAGGTATTTCTTTAATTAGCCATAAAGTTAATTGGTCAGGCTTTCAGGGGAAGAGAAGGGGGAAAGGAGACCGAACCAGAAGGTGGTAAATCTTTAAAAGAAAACCTGCTTCGGGGGAAAAATCGTCCCCGGGATTGCAAATACCTTGTTTCCCCAAAAATAAGACATTCCCTGATAATAAGCCCAATCGGGCTTTTGAGCACGTATGCTAAAATAAGCCTCCCCCCTGAAAATAAGCCCTCCCCGAAAATATTTAAACGCAGAGCTGGAAATCAGGTAAGACGGCAAGAGGAGCCCCATCTTGCTCCACGCGCCCCAAAGTAATAAGACCTCCCTGAAAATAAGGCCAGGCGCTTATTTCAGGGTTCAAAAAAAATATAAAACAGGGTCTTATTTTCGGGGAAACACGGTATATGGATCTTGTCATATTTACACACTCGTAGAAAAAAGAACAAAATTGTGCAAGAAGTTGCAAGGTTCACTTTATTCCTGGGATCCAGAGGGTGGAGTCTGATCGTGGCAAAATGAGAGGCTGTCTGCGTTTAGTCACTGTCTCGCACAGCGACCCTTAATAGTGATGGAGATGAAAAAGTTAACTTTGCCACCAGTCCTTTCATTGATGATCTTTGCAGGCCGGCCAAGCAAAGAATACTTGAAGGAAGATAGTAAGTGCAGTTGGGATTAACAGATTAACCCCAACCCCAAAGAGCCTTGGTAGTACAGTGGTCTAAAGCACCCTGTTATTAAGACCAGCTGCCTGCAATTACTGCAGGTTCGAATCTCGCCAGGCTCAAGGTTGACTCAGCCTTCCATCCTTTCTAAGGTATGTAAATTGAGGACCCAGTTGTGGGGGCAATAAGCTGACTTTGTATAAATATACAAAAGAATGAAGGCTATTGCTGAGCACATTGTAAGCCGCCCTGAGTCTCCGGAGAAGGGCGGCATATAAATCAAATTAAAAAAAAAAAAAAACAGAGTGGGAAGGGACCTTGTAGGTCATCTAGTCCAACCCCCCACCCAAGCAGGAGACCCTACACTATTTTTGACAGATGGCAGTCCAGTCTCTTCTTGAAAGTGATGAAGCTCCCACAACTTCCGAAGGCAACTTCTGTTCCACTGGTTGATTGTTCTGTCAGAAAATTCCTCCTTATTTCCAGGTTGAATCTCTCCTTGATCAGTTTCCATCCATTATTCCTTGTCTGGCCTTCAGGTGCTTTGGAAAATAGCTGGACCCCCTCCTCTCTGGGGCAGCCCCTCCAATATTGGAAGACTGCTATCCTGTCTCCCCGGTCCTTCTCTTCACTAGACTAGTCATGTCCAGTTCCAGCAACCGCTCATCGTAAGTTTTAGCCTCCAGTTCCCTAAATTATGTTTGGGCTTCACTTAGTGACCTCCTCACTGAATGACAAAAGTGGCCAGTCTCACTGTGGTTGCTAAATGAGGATGACCTGTAGAAGACACAAAATATTCCCACCAAGGTGTACGATGCACTAAGTCATGTTGTTCATACAATATTATAAAATATAAATAGACCAATGAAGATAAAAATTCTAGAAGCTTCTTAGGTTATTACAGAGGAGCGATAAGTGTCTATCAGTAATGATTATAGATGGAAAACCTATTTAAAGAAGTTATGGTATTCACTGAAGTTTCTGTAGTGACCCAGGCCCAAGTAAGTAGTAGGAAAATCAGTTAGTGAAAAAACAAACTTTATTCGAACAGCTGAGAATGACTTCATTCCCAGCGTCTTTCAACTAAATTAAAGCAAATTCCCCCCAACACAAATTCCTCAGTCCTATCGCAAACCTTGGTCCAATTAGGCAAACTGCCAAAGGCCTTTCTTGGCAAACGTTCAGAAGTCACAGATACAAAAATAAATACAAGACAAAGACTAAGAAGACGAAGCTACCAACATTGTTTTCCGACATAGAGCCCAAATGCCGTTGCTGGTCTGTTTTAAGCCTTATGGGAGGGGCCAATCATCTCTTGGTCCTACTCCCGAGTTGTCCTCTTTGCTTGAACTGCTCTTGCCTTCTGGCAGCTCTTCTCATGTGTGCATTAGGAACAGGCTCCTCCTGTTCCTCTGCCTCACTCCTATCAGTCTCTGGAGGCTCCGGAGTCTGCACCCCACTCCCCGATGGCCCTGGCCCCATCTCTGCCTCTGATGCAGAGCCCTCATCCGGGCCTTCCCCAGCCTCCAGGACTGGCCCATATTCTTCCTCAGCCTCATCGCTGTCCGACTTCGCTGCCAGGTCCTCAGGCTGCTGGCGGACCACAACAGTTTCTAGTCCTTATGAACTCTGAAAATAGCTTCCAACAGTGTTGTAGCCAACATCGGTTTCTTAAGTACCGAATTTATTCGCAGACCTTTTCAGCTTGCAATTAAAAAAATGACTGAATTTGGAGAGGAAAATAAAGAGACAAACCTTTTTTTAAAATTTATTTACACAAGGTTCACATCACAAGGTTTTTGTAAACTAGTTTAAAGGAAGATACTTGATATTTTTTAAAAACTCTGCTTAAGAATTAAAGAGCAATTCTCAGGATTTTTTTTAAAAAAACAAAAATATAAGCAAAGTTTCTTCCTTCCAGCGACTCTAAAATTCAGTGCAAAGAGTTGGTTAAAAGGGTTGTTGCATCAAGGTTGTGCGTCTGAGACAACTTAGAAAACACGAGCGAATGAGAAATTGAGAACTTTGCATTTTCATCTCTAATTTCAACCCATATGTCATTTAAAAACAACTCTGGGAAGGAAGGGAGGGAGGGAGGAAGGAAGGAAGGAAGGAAGGAAGGTAGGAAAAAAGGAATAGAGGGAGGGAAGGAGAAAGAGGGAGAAGGAAGAGGAAGGAAGCAAGCAAGGAAAGATAGGGAGGAAGGAAGGAATAGAGGGAGGGAGGGAGGGAGGGAGGGAGAGAGGGAGGGAGGGAAGAAGGAAGGAAGGAAGATAGGGGAGGAAGATAGGAAAAAAGGAATAGAGGGAGGGAAGGAAGGAAGGAGAAAGAGGGAGAAGGAAGAGGAGAGAAGCAAGCAAGCAAGGAAAGAATATAGGGAGGGAAGGAGGGAAGGAAGGAATATAGGGAAAGAGGAAGGAAGGTAGGAAAAAAGGAATAGAGGGAGGGAGGGAAGGAGGGAAGGAAGAAAGAGGGAGGAGGAAGAAATAGAGAGGGAAGGAGGGAGAAAGGGAGGAGGAAGGGGGAGGAGGAAGGAAGGAAGGAAGCAAGCAAAGAAATATAGGGAGGGAGGAAGGAAGGAAGGAAGGAGGAAGAGGGAGGAGGAAGGAAGGAAGGAAGCAAGCAAGCAAGGAAAGAATATAGGGAGGGAGGGAGGGAGAAAGGAATATAGGGAGGGAGGGAGGAAGGGAGGAAGGAAGGAAGGAAGGAAGAAAGGGTCAGGAAAAAGGCAAAATATGATACCAAACCAGTTTCACACTCCCAAATAATTGCTAACATAAAACCAAACCAAACCTTCCCCCAAAACTACAGTAGCTTAAAAAATATCCTTTATTGTCGAACTAGACCTCTTCATCACTTGGACTAAACGACCTATGATCCCCAGCCATAACGCCAGAGCCGTTGGTAGAGCTTTGGAGTCCTACCCTTGTGGACCACTGGTGTCTTCGCGTGTGTGTGTGGGAGGGAGAGAGAGAAGGTTCGATGCACAGGAACTCACAAACCTTGACTTGACGTCGGCACCTTTACCTACGAACCTCGGAAAGGGGTCCAGGGGAGAAGCGAATGATTTCCAAGCCAGGATCTCACATTATCCGTTATGCAGTTCTGTCCGTCCGTCACACTGGAAGGGACGTTGAAATGCTTCTGGGTTCATTATTTCGGGTTCCAAAGGCGGCTTGAGCAGACGGGTGGAAAGAAGCTTCAGAGAAACCTGGTGACCTCCGATAACGTCTGGCCTACATCACAGGATGCAGCCTGTAAAAGTAGTTTGCTAGCATAAGGCACTCTCTGCTTTAGCAGGGGCGGGGGCTGGTAGTAACAGCAGGGAGGGAGGGCAACCTAAAAGTCAAAAATCATGCAAGTCAAAAGAAAAATTCCCCTCTGGATGACCGTTTCCTGCTGGGTCAGCCACATCTCCCGATTTCCCCCCTGACTTCGGTTGTCTTCTGGTTACAGGTCACGTCAAGTCCGTCCGGCGTTCGTCCTCGACTTCTGGCGGTCGTATTTGACAGACACGATGAGGAAAAGCAGCAGAGTGACACCCTGGATGACCGCCAGGAGGAAGAAGTAGTAGTTTAAATGGCAACCGTTGATGTTCCCTGCGAGGAAAAAAAAAAAGACGAGATGGAGTGAGCAACTGAACGGAGAACAGAAATTAAGCAAATGCATTTTTTTTTTTGGTCTGTGGATGGAGACTGGGAAGTTAGGACATGGCCTAAAAGGGAAAGAAGTATGATTTAAAGCAAAGGTTGGGGCTCACCTAAGTAATTGTACAACTATGAAGAAAAGAAAAGAAAAGAAAAGAAAAGAAAAGGAAAGGAAAGGAAAGGAAAGGAAAGGAAAGGAAAGGAAAGGAAAGGAAAGGGAGGAGAGGAGAGGAGAGGAGAGGAGAGGAGAGGAGAGGAGAGGAGAGGAGAGGAAGATAGAAAGGAAGGAAGTGAAGGAAGGAAAAAGAAAGAGATGGGAGGGAGAGGAAGGAAAGGAAGGAAGGAAGGAGGGAAAGAAGGAAGGAGGAAGGAAGGAAGGGAAGGAAGGAAGGGAGGGAGGGAGGGAAGGAAGGAAGAAGGGAAGGAAGGAAAGGGAAGGAAAAAAGGAAAAAAGGAAGGAAGGAAAGAGAAAGAGGGAGGGAGGGAGGGAAGAAAGATATTGATTTCCTGACATTTACAGCCAAATCAGACCCCTCCCTTCAGCCCAATCAAAACGTATTAATTAAGCATTTCCTTTCCTTAAGAAACTATCTGAATTTGGTCAGTTCACCAGCAATACCCCTGCGTCAATGTGAAGCCTCTTGTCCTTGTAAGCATTAATTCAATTAAACCCATTTTTTTTTAATCGGGAGGCGAGAACCGCACGAAAGTTCTTTCACTTGACACTTTAAAAACGGGATATATATATATATATTTCCCCTGAAAAGCACAGGGGCTTAAAAAACTGCCTCCCCCCCCTTTCTTTTATGGATCAGAGTGTGAATGCCATAAAAATCTTTTTCTCTCGCTCACAAGGCAGAACTAATTTTAATTGTTTTAGAGGAGAATGCTGGCTGGCAATTTTGGGCTCTTGCAGATCCGTGAAGGAGAGGGGATTTGAGCCAACAGCGTGAATGGAGAAGGGATGGAAGAAACCTGATCAATTCCTTGGGTTAAATTATTGGTCATCGAGCATTTATAGGGCTGATCTTGCTGAATCAGTTCCTGAGAAGGTCCCGAGAACTTTTATGCTGCTCCCCAAAAGTTCCCCATGTGCTCATTTAGTGAGGTAGAATGCTTCCCACGCTACTACAGTAGTGGCCCAAATTGTGGAAACCTTTTGAGTAAAAGTGTATTTTTGAGGTTTGATGGCTAATAACACCACTTTTTTTCTAGAGTTTCAAGATAATCCTATTCCACTGCTGGAATGGCCTGGGAAGAGCCCAGACCTTCACCCAATTGAAAATCTAGGGAGCCGACTAAAGAAACTGGTTAGTCAGAAGCGACCCAGCAATAAAACCCAGTTAATCGAAGCTATCATTCAATTTGGTTTCACATGATAACAGTTGCAGAACTAAAAGACTTGGTTCACTCCATGGGAAGAGGTTGTGAGGCCGTCATTCATGCTAAAGGTTACCCAGCTAAGTATTAACTGACAGGGTGATAATTTTTGTATATCTCGTTTTTTCTACGTGTTTCACTTTTCTTCTTTATACTGTAACTGCCACTCTAATAGCAAATCCTTCATAAAAGTTATGGCATTACCATCATGATTAAATTATCTTTTCATTGATATATAATTTTATGGTACTACTCCCCCCAAAAAGTGGTGTTATTAGCTAGTTTTAGAAAATACATTTTTCCCAAAAAGTTTCCACAATTTGGGCCACTACTGTAAGTTGGATCTCACTCAGCGTCTTCACCATGAGACAGTGGTTCTCCAAGATTTCAGAGGAGGATATGTTGGAGAATCTTGGGGAACCACTGTCTCCCATGGTTGTAAGTTGGAGGACTCCTTGCAGTAGAGGATTTACAACCATGGGAGATAGTGGTTCTCCAAGATTTCAGAAAAGAATGTGGTTATTACAGGGACTCCTTGACTTACGACCAAGGAAGATAATTGTTTCCCAAAATATCAGAAAAGAAAGTGTTTATAGTGGGTAGCCCTTGACTTATGACCATGGAAGACAGATATTCTCTAAGATTTCAGAGGAGAATATATTATGGGTAGTCCTGGATTTATGACCATGGAAGACAGATGTTCTCCAAGATTTCAGAGGAGAATATATTATGGGTAGTCCTGGATTTATGACCATGGAAGACAGATGTTCTCCAAGATTTCAGAGGAGAATGTGTTTATTATAGCTTGTCCTTGACTTGTGACCATGGGAGATAATGGTTCTCCAAGATTTCAGAGGAGGATATGTTGGAGAATCTTGGAGAACCACTGTCTCCCATGGTTGTAAGTCGGAGGACTCCTCGCAGTAGAGGATTTACAACCATGGGAGATAGTTGTTCTCCAAGATTTCAGAAAAGAATGTGGTTATTACAGGGACTCCTTGACTTACGACCAAGGAAGATAGTTTTTTCCCAAAATATCAGAAAAGAAAGTGTTTATAGTGGGTAGCCCTTGACTTATGACCATGGAAAACAATTGTTCTCCAAGATTTCAGAGGAGAATGTATTTATTATAGCTTGTCCTTGACTTGTGACCATGGGAGATAGTGGTTCCCCAAGATTTCAGAGGAGAATGTGTTTATTACAGAAAGTCCTCAACTTTGGGATCAAGCATTTGCTAAAAGGGTAAACTTGAAGTTGGTTTTCTGCCTGCATATTTTTTTAAAAAAAGAAAAAATCCAAGCCAATAGTGATAACTGACCCAAATCCGTGTGATTGCTCATCCAACCGATTGATTTGAGGGACACCAACTCCAGGAGTCCCGAGCCCACGAAAGACCCGATTCCAGAAAAAAAGAAGAAGAGGCCCATTATTGCACTTTGCATCGATTTCGGAGCCGCAGAGTAGGCGAATTCCAAACCTGGGAACACAAAGACAGACCATGGTTAGTTCACAAGCTAACTTCAGCAGAAAGTTAGCTTCTGTTTCTCTGCCTCGAATCTCCCGCCGCTTTATTTCGTTGGGAGTTGCAGTGTAAGGAGCAAAACCTAAATCGCTCTCGGGACGGGTGGTGAAGCAATGGATTTTCCGGTCATTTAAAATTTATTTGCCTTTTAAATTTGTAAGGTTTTCGACTGCAGCTCAGAATCTGATCAATCCCAATGAAACTCTTGAACACGAGGCAACCGATAATTGGTTTTATTTCTGATCAGAATGCAAAACTGGGCGACCTTTTATCTCCCACCTTAAACAGAACAAGGCAGAGAGAAAAAGAAGCAGAAGCTGCCTCTCAAAAACTTTTTCTCAAACTTCTTGCAGTTTACACAGATTGCACAGATCGTCACCGTGTTAGAAACGGTAATTTCATAGCCATTAGTTCATGCAAACTTCGTGATTTTCTCAGGGCTCTGAAAACAAAGGACCTTAGAAAGGAGGAAAAGAAATACATTTTCTGGCATGTAGCCCAGAGTTTTGTTAGGGGTTTTTTAAGAAGCGACTGGACAGCCACTTGTCTGAAATGGTTTAGGGTCTCCGGCTTGAGCAAGGGGCTGGGCGAGAAGACCTTCAAGGTCCCTTCCAACTCTATTCTGATTCTTGAGTTGTGGGTGCTCCATCACTGGAGGTTTTCAAGAAGAGATTGGACAGCCATTTGTCATGAATGGTGTAGAGTCTCCTGCTTGAGTAGAGGGCTAGACTAGAAGATCTCCAAGCTTCTCTCCTCTCCTCTCCTCCCCTCCCCTACTCTACTCTTTCCATTCCACTCCACTCCAATTCCTTCTGCATCCCAAACCTCTGAAAATTCTGCCCCCTCTTGCAGCTACAACTAACAAAGTAGACTTGGGCAGTGACGGGATTTAGCCGGTTCGGGCAAATTGGTTGTTAAATTACTAGCTGGCCCCTCCCCTCCCTGCCCCTTCCAGAAGTCCCCATGTGCCCTGTTTTCGCTCCCAGGAGGCTGCAGGGAGGCCTACTACACCCAAAATGGGGCGGGGTATGGCGCGTCGCCCCCCCTTCCACGGCCCCTTTTTGCTTCCAGGGGGGTGCAGGAGGCCAAGTGCTGCCTGTCACACCCCCTGGTCACGCCCACCATGGCCACGCCCACCCAGCCGGTCATTAGGGCAGAGAGCCGGTTGTTAAATTATTTGAATCCCACCACTGGACTTGGAGAGTCGTTGATCCATTGACGGCCTCCCAAAACGAGCTCTCTTTTCCAGTCAAAGCCTCTTCAGAACTCAAGAGAGAAGCAAAAAATTCCTTATTTTTCTAAATCCGAATCACCCTGGACAAGAAGTGGCCAAGAACGTGACTTGTTCCCGATTGAAAGGAATCAAAGGATAAGGAACGGGAAAGTCTTGTTCTCAATCCAGATGCCTCTGGAGGCCTCTCAAGCAAATGGCAAAATTGCCATTTCAAATGTGTCCAGAGGGGGAAAAAAATAATTCAATGTTAAGAGTGGAAAATAAGGGCAGCCGTTGTATTGAATTTTAATGAAACCTAAATACCAGGAATGCGATTGTTCTTGTGTACCACTCGTGTTTCAAAATGAGCGACACACAGAGAAAAAGAGACACAAGACTCAAAGGTTGCACGTTCCTGCTTTAGGGAGATCACCTTTTGCAGATCAGCTGTTTGTTTGTTTATTTATTTGTACCCGGCTCTCACTGATCTTTACGAGGAACTCAAAGGGGTGAACATTCCTCTCCTCCTATTTTACCCACAACAACAAACTTGAGTAGTGAGTTGGGCTGAGAGAGATGGACTACTAGCCCAAAGTCACCCAGCTGGCTTTCATGCCTAACGTGGAACTAGAATTCTCAGTCTCCTAGTGATGGGCCAAAAACACCCAGCCAGCTTTCATGCCCAAGGCAGGACTAGAACTCCCAGTCTCCTGGTGTTTGGGCTAAAGTCACCCAGCTGGCTTTCATGCATAAGATGGGACTAGAACTCCCAGTCTCCTGTTCATTGGCCCAAGGTACCTAGCTGGCATTCATGTCTAAGATGGGACTAGAACTCCCAGTCTCTTGTTGATTGACCCAAGGTCACCTAGCTGGTTTACACGCCTAAAATGGGACTAGAACTCCCAATCTTCTGGTGATTGGCCCAAAGTCATCCAGCTGGCTTTCATGCCTATGGCAGAACTAGAACTCACCATCTCCTGGTGATTGGCTCGAAGTCACTCAGCCAGCTTTCATGCCTAAAACGGAACTAGAACTCACAGACTCCTGCTTTCTAATCTGGACCCTTAACCACTAGACCAAACTGTCCCTCTGAATGTTGAAACTACAGTAGTGGCCAAAATTGTGGAAATCTTTTTGGGAAAAGTGTATTTTTAAGGTTTGATGGTTAATAACACCACTTTTTTTTTTTGGAGTTTCAAGATCATCCTATTCCACTGCTGGAATGGCCTGGGAAGAGCCCAGACCTTCACCCAATTGAAAATCTATGGAGCCGACTAAAGAAACTGGTTAGTCAGAAGCGACCCAGCAATAAAACCCAGTTAATAGAAGCCATCATTCCATCTTGGTTTCACATTAGAACAGCTGCAGAACTAAAAGATCTGGTTCCCTCCATGGGAAGACGTTGTAAGGCCGTCATTCATGCTAAAGGTTACCCAACGAAGTATTAACTGACATGGGGATCATTTTTGTATATCTCATTTTTTCTGTGGGATAATTTTTGTATGTCTCATTTTTTCTACATGTTTCACTTTTCTTCTTTATGCTGTAGCTGCCATTCTAACAGCAAATCCTTCATAAAAGTTAATGCATTACGTTCTTGATTAAATTATCTTTCCATTGATGCCGATCTCAATTAGCTCCTTGGTTCTCTGAGGAGCTGAGAGAGATGAAGCATCGGAAAAGACACCTAGAGAGCATTTGGAGGACTAGTCAATCCGATTCCGACCGGACACAGGTGAGGTCTTATATCAAGACCTACCTAGTGGCGATAAAAGCGGCAAAATCTAACCATTTTTCCGCTCTTATCGCATCTGCAGAGAACCGCCCAGCCGCCCTGTTTAGGGTGACCCACTCCCTTCTTCGGGGGGGAGTGCGGGAAGATCCCTTGCAGGGTCGTGCTGAGGATTTTGTGCAATTCCTGCACGATAAAGTCGCTCGGATTCGGGATGGCTTGGACTCCGATTGGATGAGTCCACGGGAGGAGACCAGGGCAGGTCTTGAGAATGTTATCTGGGAGGAGTTTGATCCTGTGACTCCTGAGGATGTGGACAGGGTTCTGGGTAAGATTAGTGCCGCCACGTGTTTATTGGACCTGTGTCCCTCCTGGTTGGTATTGGCCTCCAGGGAGGTTACACAAGGCTGGCTCCAGGGGATTATAGGTGCTTCTCTGAGCGAGGGTGTCTTTCCTGCCGCCTTGAAAGAGGCGGGTAGTGAGGCCCCTCCTCAAGAAGCCTTCCCTGGACCCAGCTGAATTAGCCAACTATCGTCCAGTCTCCAACCTTCGTTTTGTGGCGAAGATTGTTGAGAGCGTGGTGGCACGACAACTTCCCCAGCACCTGGATGAAGCTATCTATCTAGACCCGTACCAGTCGGGCTTCAGGCAGGGGTACAGCACAGAAACGGCATTGGTCACGTTGGTGGATGATCTCTGGAGGGCTTGGGACAGGGGTTGCTCCTCTGTCCTAGTCCTATTAGATCTCTCAGTAGCTTTTGATACCATCGACCATGGTATCATGCTGCAGCGGTTGAGGGGGTTAGGAATAGGGGGCACCGTTTTGCGGTGGTTCTCCTCCTTCCTCTCCGACCGCTCGCAGTTCGTGTTGGCAGGGGGACAGAGGTCGACCTCGAGGCGTCTCACATGGGGAGTGCCGCAAGGGTCGGTCCTCTCGCCCCTCCTGTTCAACATTTATGTGAAGCCGCTGGGTGAGATCATCCGTGGTTTTGGGGTGAAGTGTCATCTGTACGCTGATGATACCCAGCTGTACATCTCCACCCCGGACCACCCCAACGATGCCCCTTGATGTGATGTCTCGCTGCCTGGAGGCCGTGCGGGCCTGGATGGGGAGGAACAGGCTCAGACTCAACCCCTCCAAGACCGAGTGGCTGTGGCTTCCGGCGCCCCGATATAGTCAGCAGGTGCCATCGCTGACTATTGGGGGTGAATCTTTGCCCCCCACGGAGAGGGCTCGCAATCTGGGTGTCCTCCTGGATGCACGGCTGTCTTTAGAAGAGCATATGACGGCCATGGCCAGAGGGGCCTTTTATCAGGTTCGCCTCATCCGCCAGTTGCAGCCCTTTCTGGACCGGGACGCCTTGCGCACGGTCACTCATGCCCTTGTCACCTCCCGGCTGGACTATTGTAATGCTCTCTACATGGGGCTCCCCTTGAAGAGCACTCGGAGGCTCCAACTGGTCCAGAATGTGGCCGCATGGTTGGTTATGGGCGCAATTCGTTGTGTCCATGTGACACCCCTCCTGCGCGAGCTGCACTGGCTCCCAGTGGTCTTCCGGGTGTGATTCAAGGTGTTGGTTACCACCTTTAAAGCGCTCCATGGCTTAGGACCTGGGTACCTCCGAGACCATCTCCTGCCACCAATAGCCTCCCACCGACCAGTTCGCTCCCACAGAGAGGGTCTCCTCAAGGTGCCATCGGCCAAGTTATGTCGGCTGGCGACACCCAGGGGGAGGGCCTTCTCTGTGGGAGTCCCAGCCCTGTGGAACGAACTGCCCCCGGAAATACGTAAGATCTCCGACCTCCGGGTGTTTCGCTGCGCACTAAAGACCCTGTTGTTCCGCCAGGCCAGGCTATCAACATAATAGTTTTAAATTGGGGTATTTAAATTTATTGGGGTTTTAAATCTGAGCCAATTTATTTAATTATTTTAAATTTTAAATTGCTGTTTGTCTGTGTTTTTAAATAGGCTGTACACTGCCCTGAGTCCTTCGGGAGAAGGGTGGTATAGAAATAAAATTATTATTATTATTATTATTATTATTATTATTATTATTATTATTATTATTATTATTATTATTATTATTACTACTACTACTACTACTACTATTATTATTAAATATAATTTTAGGGTACTACTCCCAAAAAAAAAAAGTGGTGTTATTAGCTAGTTTTAAAAAATACACTTTTCCCAAAAGGTTTCCACAATTTGGGCCATTAGCGTAGTCTTCACCAGGCCTTGATCTGGCATCTTTCTCCCAGGTGCTCCTCTGCAATATTTGGTTTCTAGACTCAAAAAACGCCCGTAAACCTGTAGGCAAGTTTGTCACTGCTAGCAAAAACCCACAAAAAAGGACCCCGGAGAAACCAAGCTGTTCAGAATCGGTTGGGACCCCACGGCGAGAACATGGCTATGATTTAATTAGAAGACGAGGCGAAATGAGGGCTCTGCGAAAGAGCGAGAGGCTGGCGGCTTTTTTGTTTTTTTTCCTAATGAACCCAAAATGTGTGTGAAACAGAGCAGAAAATGAGATTTTATGGCCCTGCACACACCTCCCATTTGCAGGTTGCACCAGGAAAGTTGGAAGGGAGGAGAGGAACAGAGAGAGAAGGAAAATCAATCCCCGGTGATGAGCCTTGATAGTTATGCAACTAGCAAAGAGTCCTGGCCTTGTTTTCTCAAGCCAGGAATTTTCTAAAAATCCACCGAGAACAGCCTAGACCAGAGATCTTCAAACTTGGCAGCTTTAAGACTTGTGGACTTCAACTCTAGCCACACCTATCCAGCCAGTCATTAGGGCAGAGAACCAGTTGTTAAAAAACACAAAATCCTTTTGATATCTCTCTCTCTCCCCTCCCTCCCTCTCTCCCCCTCTCTCTGTATCTCTGTCTCTCTCTCTCCCCCTCTCTCTCTCCCCCTCTCCCTGTATCTCTCTCCCCCCTCTCTCTCCCCCTCTCTGTATCTCTCTCTGTCTCTCTCTCCCCCTCTCTCTCTCCCCCTCTCTATCTCTCTCCCCCCCTCTCTCTCCCCCTCTCTGTATCTCTCTCTGTCTCTCTCCCCTCTCTCTCCCCCTCTCTGTATCTCTCTGTCTCTCTCTCCCCCTCTCTGTATCTCTCTGTCTCTCTCTCCCCCTCTCTGTCTCTCTCTCTCCCTCTCTATCTCTGTCTCTCTCTCTCCCCTTCTCTGTATCTCTCTCTGTCTCTCTCTCTCCCCCCTCTCTCTGTATCTGTCTCTCTCTCCCCCTCTCTCCCCCTCTCTCTGTCTCTCTCTCTCCCCCTCTCTGTATCTCTCTCTGTCTCTCTCTCTCTCCCCCTCTCTGTATCTCTCTCCCCCCTCTCTCTCCCCCCTCTCTCTGTATCTCTCTCTGTCTCTTTCTCTCCCACTCTCTCTGTATCTCTCTCTGTCTCTCTCTCTCCCCCTCTCTCTGTATCTCTCTCTCTCCCCCCTCTCTGTATCTCTCTCTTCCCCTCTCTCTGTATCTCTCTCTGTCTCTCTCACCCCCTCTCTATCTCTCTGTCTCTCTGTCTCTCTCTCCCCCTCTCTATCTCTGTCTCTCTCTCTCCCTCTCTCTGTATCTCTCTCTGTCTCTCTCTCTCCCCCTCTCTCTGTATCTCTGTCTCTCTCTCCCCCTCTCTCTCCCCTCTCTGTCTCTCTCTCTCCCCCCTCTCTGTATCTCTCTCTGTCTCTCTCTCTCTCCCCCTCTCTCTGTATCTCTCTCCCCCTCTCTCTCCCCCTCTCTCTGTATCTTTCTCTCCCACTCTCTCTGTATCTCTCTCTGTCTCTCTCTCTCTCCCCCTCTCTCTGTATCTCTCTCTCTCTCCCCCCCTCTCTGTATCTCTCTCTTCCCCTCTCTCTGTATCTCTCTCTGTCTCTCTCGCCCCCTCTCTATCTCTCTGTCTCTCTGTCTCTCTCTCCCCCTCTCTATCTCTATCTCTGTCTCTCTCTCTCCCCCTCTCTGTATCTCTCTCTGTCTCTCTCTCTCCCCCTCTCTCTGTATCTCTCTCTGTCTCTCTCTCTCCCCCCCTCTCTCTGTATCTCTCTCTGTCTCTCTCTCTCCCCCTCTCTCTGTATCTCTGTATCTGGCTGGCGGGGCCAGCCAGTGGTGAGATCATCCGACAGGGAGCCACAGCAGAGAGCCAGATGTGGCTCCGGAGCCACAAGTTGCTGACCCCTGGGTCAGCTAGGGATTTAAATAGACCGAATGAAAGAAGATTAAATTGGGGGCTTTTTTCCTGTCACACAACGCAACACAGCAAACCAACCTGCAATGCTGGCTAAGATTTCGCTGATCCCGATCAGAATATACTGAGGGACCTGCCACCAGACGGACATGTCGGCTGCATGGTAGACGGCCGTCCCAATCTTCTGATCAATGGTTTTGGTCTTGACTCTCCTCAGCCGGTCACTTTCCAATATTCCTGGAAGGGAAAATGCACAAGAAATGACTCGCAATCAGCAACGCCCGTCTGATGTTCAAACCGTGCATTTCCACCATGTTGTCCCCGACCTCACCAGCGTTGTACAAAGCATTGCAGTTTTGATTGCACGGTTGCGTCTACCCACGGCGCTCGCCCTGATTGGTCATCCTGTTTCAGATCAACCCGTGCAGTGTAATCCAAACCATCAGAAATAGAATTAAGATGGGTTTAGACCCATGATGGCGAACCTATGGCACGCGTGCCACAGCTGGCACCACGGAGCCCTTTCTGCGAGTACGCGAGCCGTTGCCTAGCTCAGCTGTACCATGCATGCATGCGTGCCTCCCGCCAGCCAGCTGATTTTCGAGATGCGTGGGGGGAGTGCATGCAGGAGACTCATGCACATGCGTGGGGATCTTGCACGCATCTGTGGCGTGGGCAGGGGGTAATGCGGGGGAGTGTGGCGCCCCCCCCCGTGGCCAGTTTTTAATGGAGGCGGGAGAGTCGCATACGTGTGCGCGTGGGGGAAGTTGTGCGTGCATGCACAGAGGGGGTGCATTGCATTATGGGTGCCGACACGCACAAGCGCGCTTTCGGCACACGACGAGAAAAATTTTAGTCATCACTGGTTTAGACCCCTATAACAGGGTTCCCCAGAGAGTGATGCGGTGGTCTAGAGGTGGAACTCTCGCCTCACAATCAGGAGGCTGTGAGTTCGATCCTAGGTAGAGGCAGATATTTCTCTCTCTGGGCACAATGAGAATATATCTGCTGAACAAAACTCTGCACTGGCAACAGGAAAGGCATCCGGCCAGTAAACACTCAGCTCCATTCAGTTGCCCAGACTCCACCTGCAATGGATTATGGGGTCATTAAAAGATGATGATGATGATGATGATGATGATGAAGAAGAACAGGGATTCCCCCAACCTCTGGGCTGCGGCCCACTAGTGCTGGGGTGGATTCTACTTACCTCCGCTACCAGTTCGCAACAGGAGCGTGCGCGCGTCTGTGCATGTGCAGATCGTTCATGCTGATGTCCGGGCGGGGTGGGCGGAGCCTCCCACTGCTGTTACTACCGGTTCGCAAGAACCGGACTGAACCGGGAGCAATCCACCACTGCACTAGTGGACCGTGAGCTGTTTGCAATCGAGCCGCAGAAACAGCAGGCCAGCACATTTGTGTGAGCTGCATGCACACATGCACACCCGCTCGCGGAAAGGAAGCTGCACATGCGTGCACACACACAGGCACATGCTAGCTGGACACTTGTGTAGAATTGACCCCTCTGCCCCATTCACC
The DNA here is from genome assembly GCF_029215685.1 of Pituophis catenifer annectens. Lineage (NCBI taxonomy): Eukaryota > Metazoa > Chordata > Lepidosauria > Squamata > Colubridae > Pituophis > Pituophis catenifer. Next base: position 4,853,453 of record NW_027256890.1, read on the forward strand.
CCCACCCCCACCCCCCTGCCGGACCACAAAGCTGGGATGGTTGGGGAACTCTGCCCTATAATGCCCACAGATATTAAACCACTGGTGAAGATTTCAGGATAACTGGACATTTTGGTTGGCCAAAGCAAAGTGTTCTCCCAACGTTTAGCGACGGCCTCGTTTTGCAACCGTATGAAGTGAACGACGGTGATGAAAACGGTCACGTTACAACAAGGGCTTACACGGTTGACCTTCGCAGGTAGGAAGGCAGTAAGTGCAGCTCAGTTTCACTTAACGACCGCTTCGCTGAATGCCCAAGTTGCCGGCCGTTATAGGAAAGCAAAACCTAACAGCTAAAGTTGTTAATTAGAGCAACCCCTAGAAATCGAATGGCTATAAAAAGTTCGCGTTTCTGAGCGGAAGATCTAAATCATGACACCGGCGGTATCCATAACCAGTGCCACTCCCATAACCCAAAATCCTGGTCCTCACCTGCAGCGAACGCAGAGCACATGACGAAGGAACATCCCAAAGGCAATTTCTCTTCAGCGAGGAAGGAAGGAGCCCCTTCCTCTTCAAGATGGGATCCACCACTTTGTCTTTGAGGGGGGATGAGGATGAGGATCAGCACAGCATCAAACATGGTCAGCCCAAGCCGCGGGGAACTATAAAATATAAATATTTTATATATAAATATATAAATATTTTATCAATAAATATATAAATATAAAATAGGATTCCACACTATAAAAAAAAGACGTTGAGACTCTAGAAAGAGTGCAGAGAAGAGCAGCGAAGATGATTAGAGGGTTGGAGACTCAAACATATGAAGAACGGTTGCAGGAACTAATACCACTCTATAAATGCACTGCATTTTTATATTTACCAGATGAGCTCTTATTTTTGAACTTTCAGATTTACCGTAGCTTGCCAAGTTCTTTATCTCTAAGCTAACTGCACATGTCCACATTCTTTCACTTTCTTCTATCTCTTTCTTTGTTCTCCGGCCAGATGACCTACAAGGTCCCTTTCCAACTCTGTTAATCTGTTAAAAACTGTGGTGGGGAAAGAGAGGAAGGCAACAACCCAAATTCAGCCCTCTAGTTCTCAATACGGGACCTCCGTTTTTTTCAGATAGCCATCGTGTGGCTCGGTGAGGCACCTCAACCCCATGTCAGCAATGATTAATGTGTGTGAGAGAACAGAACCTACCATAGCAACAGCACTTAGAGTTATATACCGCTTCACAGTGCTTTACAGCCCCTCTTTAAGCGGTTTATAGTGTCAGCCTTTTGCCCCCAACAATCTGGGTCCTTGTTTTACTGACCTCGGAAGGGTGGAAGGCTGAGCCAACCTTGAGCCAGTGAGAATCAAACTGCTAGCTGTAGGCAGAATTAGCCTGCAATACTGCATTCTAACCACTGCACAGGAAGGAAAGAAGGAAGGAAGGAAGGAAGGAAGGAAGGAGCATTTACACCTATATACTGCTTCACAGTGCTTTCCAGCCCTCTCTAAGCGGTTTACAGTGTCAGCCTCTTGCCCCCAACAATCTGGGTCCTCATTTTACCCACCTCAGAAGGAGGGAAGGCTGAGTCAACCTTGAGCCAGTCAGGATCGAACTCCAGGCTGTGGGCAGAGTTAGCCTGCAATACTGCCTTCTAAACGCTGCACCACCATGGAAGGAAGGAAGGAAGGAAGGAAGGAAGGAAGGAAGGAAGGAGCATTTACACCTATATACTGCTTCACAGTGCTTTCCAGCCCTCTCTAAGCGGTTTACAGTGTCAGCCTTTTGCCCCCAACAATCTGGGTCCTTGTTTTACCGACCTCGGAAGGGTGGAAGGCTGAGCCAACCTTGAGCCAGTGAGAATCAAACTGCTAGCTGTAGGCAGAATTAGCCTGCAATACTGCATTCTAACCACTGCACAGGAAGGAAAGAAGGAAGGAAGGAAGGAAGGAAGGAAGGAAGGAGCATTTACACCTATATACTGCTTCACAGTGCTTTCCAGCCCTCTCTAAGCGGTTTACAGTGTCAGCCTCTTGCCCCCAACAATCTGGGTCCTCATTTTACCCACCTCAGAAAGATGGAAGGCTGAGTCAACCTTGAGCCTGGTGACATTCGAACTGCCAAATTGCAGTCAGCCGGTAGTCAGCAGAAGTAGCCTGCAATACTGCATTCTAACCACTGCGCCACCATGGCTCTATTTACAGAATAACAGAATAGCAGACTTGGAAGGGACCTTGGAGGTCTTCTAGTCCAACCCCCAGCACCGGCAGGACACCCTACGCCATTTCGGACCAATGGTTTGTCCAATCTCTTCTTAAAAACCTCCACTGTTGGAGCACACCCACAACTTCTGGAGGCAAGCCGTTCTACTTTGCATTTATCCCTATGGCTTGGTGGCTTTGGAGAACATCTGCTAAATCCTTGGTGCCGGCCAGTCAACTTCCCAGAAGCTAAAAAACAAAAATCCTGTCAGCAGAGAAATTAAAATCTCCCCCCCCCCACTTCCCACCCATTTCTGACACGCAGAAACTGTAAACTCATTAAGGATCTGTCTTCATCGCCCCACAAGCGGAGAAGAATGACAGTTTTACGAGGGATCATAGGTTAAAACATCAGCACACATGATCCGCACAGCAAAATTGTTCCTAAAATTGTTATTTACACCAACACAGAGCCGGGCTCTGCACTTGCCCTCTCTCTGTTGTCTCAGACCTTCTGCAGATGCCCTGCTCTTCATTAAAATTTCCACCTTGCAAGATTTTGACCTGGGTCAAGCCAATATACCCTTAGCCGCTTGCAGAAGGTTATTCCCTCCTCTGTAATCTCCAGGAAAAGTTCAAGAGGGGAAGGGTGAAAAGTCCCAATTAAACGGGGAAAACGGCCAAGATCTCCGATGGAGGGTTTTTTTTTTTTTGAAAACCACGATGACTCTAATCATTAAATATTCATGCCGGATAAAATGCACCAGGAATGCTGAAAATGGGCAAGACGCGGTTAAGGGATAGGTCAACCGACGGAACAGGCATTCCAAATGAATTTGGGGGGGTGGGGGTGGAGGGGAAACGGGCCTCTCCAATCGGCTGACCCGAATGGACATATGGAAAGGTGTTTGGAAACCTTCCTGTTTTTAAAAACAAAACAAAAGTTCATGTCAGCTTTGGAAGCCATATTAGGCCGGAAGCTTCCATGCTGCCACCTTCTCATGTGTGGGAAAGTAGGAGGGGGGAATTAGTAGAGGGGTTGTCTGTAGACATAATGATATTCTTCCTGTTGGTCAAGGTCAGGGCAATCCTTGAGGAGCACCCAGAGGCTCCAACTGGCGCAGAGTGCGGCCGCGCGGGTGGTTATGAGAGAGACGTGGTGTTCCCATGTAACACCTCTCCCGCGCGAGCTGCACTGGCTCCCGGTGGTCTTTCGGGTGCGCTTCAAGGTTTTGGTTACCACCTTTAAAGCGCTCCATGGCTCAGGATCTGGATACTTGCGGAACTGCCTGCTACCACCAATAGCCTCCCACCGGCCGGTACGCTCCCATAGAGAGGGGTTCCTCCGGGTACCATCGGCCAAACAATGCTGACTGGCGGCCCCCAGGGGGAGGGCCTTCCCTGTAGGGGCACCGACTATCTGGAACGAGCTCCTCTCGGAGATACGGAGGATCCCAGATCTGCGCACCTTCTGCCGCGCTCTCAAGACCTTTTTATTTCACCAGGCGGGCCTGGCCTAATTTTCTCCCTCTTTTATGAAAGATTTTTAATTTTTTAATATCTTTTAGTATTTTATATATTCAAATTTTAAAATTTGTTTTAAATAGTTGGGGTTTTAATTTGTCTGGGCCAAAACTATTTAATTTGATTTTAATTCTACTTTTAAATTTTGTATGTATGTGTTTTATTGTTTGGCTGTGCACCGCCCTGAGTCCTTCGGGAGTAGGGCGGTATAGAAATCAAATCAAATAAATCAAATAAATAAATAAATCTGGAGAAGGAGTGGTCGGAGTGCTGTCTCGAGATGGGACGGATGGTGATTGGAGCATGTGATTGACTGAGGAGTGAGGGGATGGTTTTGGGGGTTTTGATTTACTGAGGGAAAACCCGGACCTTTCAGATTCGGGTTTTCCCAGATGTGCCAGTTTACCGATTCTAGTAAATAGAACTTTGAAAAATGCTTGCTTCAGCATTTTTACTTGGAGTTGGGGTTTGTTTCTGGAACGCCGACAGTCCAATTGCTTAAGCTAGTTAGAAAACATAGAACGTAGAGTAAGAGGGTTGGAAGAGACCAACTTGGAGGTCATGTAGTCCAGGGGTCTCCAACCTTGGCAACTTTACAGACTGGCGGACTTCAACTCCCAGAATTCCCTAACCAGCGTTGCTTCTGGGAGTTGAAGTCCGCCAGACTTAAAGTTGCCAAGGTTGGAGACCAGGGGTGAAATCTACTTATCTTCCCTACCGGTTCGGAAGTGTGCACGCCATCCTCACGCCCGATTTTTTACCCTCTGCGCATGCGCAGAAGGCTTTCCCCATGCACAGAGGGTTAAAAACCAGGAAGTAACGATGTCTGGGCAGATGGGCGGAGACTTGTGCTTCTGCCGCTACAGGTTCGCCAAACCACACCCTGTTGCCGCTACAGATTTGCGCGAACTGGACAGAACTGGCAGGATTTCACCACTGTTGGAGACCTCTGCTCTAGTCCTACCCCTTGCTGAAGCAGGAGATTCTATACCATTCTGGCAAAATGGCTGTCCAATCTCTTGATGAAAACCTCCAGTGTTGGAGCACTTCTGGAGGGAAGTGTCAGAGTATGAATATTCATAGGCTGGAATAGGCATAGCAACAGGTCAACCAATGGGGAGGGCTGGACTAGAAGATCCCCAAGGTACTTTCCAACTCTGTTATCCTTTTTTCACTCTGTGGCTCACCGTGTGGGCGTTCGTGGTGCCGTTTGACGTAAAGTTGGAAAACTGTGGAATTCTCAGGTGAAGGCTCTGGAGGACATAGGTGGTCTGCATCTGTGAAGTCGAAAGGATTTATTGTTCATTAGTGTTCTTTACAAAACCCAGAAACAGTTTACAGAGTCAGCATATGGTCCCCAATAATCTGGGTGTCAGCACTTCAAGCTGAATTTACTCTAGTGCTGACATAAGAAGGAGAAGCGGAGGCATCTGGAAAGGGGCGTTTGACTTTTCACCTACTTATTTTCCCTGGAGATAATATCCCCTAGGATATGGGATGGGAGGGGGGAAATTCCTTTGAGCTGGAGCAGTAGATTAGGGGTAGAGTGACTTGGAAGATGGCCAATGAGTGCAGAGGAGTGGGGAAAGGAAAAGGAGGGTTTTGGGTCAGGAAGTCAGTGTTGGCTACGATGGAGTCGGAGTTAGAATGTCGTGCTTAATAAATGGAAGTTTTTCATCAAAGACTTTCTTTGAAATGCAATTTATTTGAGACGACCTCGAAACTTGACACTGGGTCCATCCTGGGAAGGATGGAAGGCTGAGTCAACCTTGAGCCGGTTCAGAATCGAACTGCTGGCAGTGGGCAGAGTTTGCCTGCAATGCTGCATTCTAACCACTGTGTACCATGGAAGGAAGATCCTCATTTTAACCACTTCAGAGGGAGGGAAGGCTGAGTCAACCTTGAGCAGGTCAGAATTGAACTGCTGGCAGTGGGCAGAGTTTCTGTGCAATACTGCATTCTAACCATTGTGCCACCATGGCAGAATAGAAATAGAAATAGAAATAACAGAAACAGAAATAGAAGAAATATAAATAGCCTCTTTCCCCCAACAATCTGGGTCCTCATTTTACCCATCTCAGAAGGATAGAAGGCTGAGTCAACCTTGAGCCTGGTGAGATTTGAACTGCCGAACTTCAGCTAGCAGTCATCTGAAGTAGCCTGCAATCCAGCACTCTAACCACTGCACCACCTCGGCTCTTTTCGAACCACAGTTGATCCACTCACCTGGAAGTAGACTGTCCAGTACGGGATGAGAGCTAAAAAGACGGGGATGATTTTGACCAAGGCCTTGACGTCTTCCACTTTGTCTTCTCGGAAAGGGCCCCCATGGGAGGCCTTGGCTGCTTCAAAAAGGCTGTCCCTGGAAGGCTGAGACGGGTGAAGGATCCCTTGACTGCCCCTTTGAAGAGAAAATGAAAATTTATTCCTTTTCAGCTGCATCACCCAAAGACTTTGGAGCTGGGCTTTTTTTTTTAAAGGCGGTGGGTGCCAAATATTCAGGGGTGCCAAAGGCGAAGAATCAGTTGACTCAAAGAATGGGTGGGATGGGGACATACTACATTGAAGACTGCCTGTTGGTTAGGGTGCACATCAAAAATTGAAATTCTTTCAGATTGAAGGCAGGCTTGTTGTTTTTTCTGGAAAACTGTCCAAAGGCTTGCATGAACTTTCTGAAATGCTCTGTATATGATGGGGTGGGGTGGGGTGGAAAGGGAGGGAGGGAGGAAAAAAAGAAAGAAGCAAGCAAGGAAGGAAGGAAAGGAGAAAGAGGGAAGAAGAAAGGAAGGAGGTAGGGAGGAAGGAAGGAAGAAGGAAGGGGAGGGAGGGGAAAGTAGGGGGAAGGGGAAGGAAGGAAGGAAGAAAAAGAGGGAAGGAGGAAGAGAGGGAGGGAGGAAGGGAAGGAAAGGAGAAAGAGGGAAGGAGGAAGGGAGGGAGGGAGGGAGGAAGGAAAGGAGAAAGAAGGAAGGAGGGAGGGAGGAAGAAGGGGAAGGAAGGGGAGGGAGGGGAAAGTAGGGGGAAGGGGAAGGAAGGAAGGAAAGGAGGAAGAGGGAAGGAGGAAGAGAGGGAGGGCGGGAGGAAGGTAGGGAAGGAAAAGAGGAAGAGGGAAGGAGGAAGAGAGGGAGGGAGGAAGGAAAGGAGAAAGAAGGAAGGAGGGAGGGAGGAAGAGAGGAAGGGAGGAAGGAAGGAAAGGAGAAAGAAGGAAGGAGGGACGGAGGAAGAAGGGGAAGGAAGGGGAGGGAGGGGAAAGTAGGGGGAAGGGAAAGGAAGGAAGGAAAGGAGAAAGAGGGAAGGAGGAAGAGAGGGAGGGAGGGAAGGAAAGGAGAAAGAGGGAAGGAGGGAGGAAGGAAAGGAGAAAGAAGGAAGGAGGGAGGGAGGAAGAGAGGAAGGGAAGGAAGGAAAGGAGAAAGGGAGGGAGGAGAGGGAGGGAGGGGTAAAGGAGGGAGAAGGGGAAGGAAGAGAGGAAGGAGAAAGAAGGAGGGCGGGAGGAAAGGGAAGGAAGGGAGGAAGGAAGGAAGGAAAAGGGGGAAGGGAAGGGAGAGAAAGTGAAAAAGGGAAGAGAAGAAAAGAAAAGAAAAGGGGGTGCTATATTGTAGAGTAACCGCCCATCCAAATTTCAAAGTGCAGTTTCGGGGGCCTTCAAGAACCACAAATGCACACAGAGACAACAGAGGAGATGGGCAAAAATGCCTATTAGGGACTATTCACTTTCAAGACCTCCCAAAGCTGCTTTAACAGAGCCCTCCCGTGAATCCCAAGCAACGCAAACTGAATGCACACCCAGGCTCTTGTTTTTACACCCACCGAGTCTCTTTGGGTCCAGCCTCCTGGGAGAAAGACACACATACACACCCGCCTTCACTTATAATCTGCCTTCAGGAATAACCCCCTGCCTTCACTTCTACCTACCTAGGGCCGGAGAACCGCTCTGGCTGTTTTCGGTTACAGCAAGAATAAGCCAGGATTCTGAACATGTCGGTGAAGGCGCTGCCGTCCGGCGGCTTGGTGATGAACACGCTCTGGCCACACAGGAAGACCACGAAGGAGACCCCGATGCAAACCGTGGGGATGATGTAGCCGACGGCGAAACTGACGTTCTGCTGGATGTACGCGATGCCTCCCAGGGACAGGATGGCTCCCAAATTGATGCTCCAGTAAAACCAGTTAAAGAAACGCCGTGTGGCTTCTGGACCTCGATCCTTCACCTAAAGATTGTTTTCCCAGGGAGAAGAAAACTCTATGAGAAATTTTTTTTTGCTTTAGTTTCTTGCTTTATACATACATACATACATACATACATACATACATACATACATACACATACACATACACATACACATACACATATATATAAGGAATAATATATATAGTCTCCCATAAGTCTCAGAACAGACAACACAAAATGTCTGATAAAGCCTGAAAGTGGTGATTTGAGATATCACCCCACTATGGCTACATAAACATCTTGAGTTACATAGGAAAAAACCCTGACTAAAAAAGTATTATACATTTGAACCTATGAATTAAAAAGAACAAAATAAAAATAAATATTTGACCTTTACAGGGAGGAGTCATAAAATATGGGTGTGGCTGCCTGAAGAAGTCTCATAAGACAGAAATAGTACTATCCCAGTCTCCCATAAGTCTCAGAACAGACAACACAAAATGTCTAATAAAGCCTGAAAGTGGTGATTTGAGATATCACCCCACTATGGCTACATAAACATCTTGAGTTACATAGGAAAAAACCCTGACTAAATATATATATATATACATACATACATACATACATACATACATACATACATATATATATATGTATGTATGGAAGAAACAGCTGCGATCACACACATTGCTCCTAGAAGCACAAAGCCGAAAACACCAGCCTGAAGATGACGAATGAGACTTCATCGAAATGTTGCCAAGACACCTCCAATTTTACGTGGGAGAAAACCCGAATAACCAAAGACCTACATACGAACACCCGCGAAAACCTCAGAAAATATATATATACACACTAGCTCAGGTGTCAGCAACCTGCGGCTCCGGAGCCGCTTGCAGCTCTTTGGGCCCTCTGCTGTGGTTCCCTGTCACGTGATCTCACCATTGGCTGGCCCTGCCCCTCGCCCTCCCTTCCCAGTCACTCCTCGCCTGGCCTGAGAAGATAAGGGCAATGGCGGGTGATGGAGAAGTGGCCGGAGCAGAGACAGAGAGATACAGAGAGAGGGAGAGAGAGAGAGGGATGTCAAAAGGGTTTCATGGTTTCCGGTGTTTTTTAACTACCGGTTCTCTGACCTAATGACCGGCTGGGTAGGCGTGGCTGGGGGGGGGGTCATGTGACTGGTGTGAGTGACGTCGAGTTGGTCATGCCCACCCAGGTTTTGTGTCTCCCGATGTTTTCTTTTCTGTGGGAAACAGGTCCAAATGGCTCTTTGAGTGTTTAAGCTTGCAGATTCCTGCACTAGCTGATAACCCGGCATTGCTCAGGTATTTATTTATCCCAATCCTGCCTTTGAAGGGATTATCTACATTAGCAGGCACCTCTCTGACAACTTGCCCTCTTTGCTTGAAGCTGAGGGCCTAGGGTGTTTTTTTTTTTTAAGAACCAATCCCCCTTACCAGAGGGAGCCCCCTTGTGAAGTACTGTGAAACCGTTACCATGGCAACTCCACTGTGCTGTACAGTAGAAGCCATTTTAAGGCACAACAGGCTGTATCTTAACAGAAGTTGAATCCAAAATGCACACTATCACTGTCAAAAGTACTGTGATTTGACACTATAGATATAATTCATTCCTTTTCATTTCAGTGGCCTAGGCATTCCAGAGTTATGCTGGAACACCCACACACCCTGAGAGGTTAGGGGTGTCTTAACCCCCACAGTATTTTTCCCTAGAGAGTAAGTCATCTGTGTACCAAGATGACTTGGTACATATATGTATACAGAGAGAGGGGTGGGGAGAGAGAGAGAGAGAGAGAGAGAGAGAGAGAGAGAGAGAGAGAGAGGGAGGGAGAGAGAGGAGCATTTTAATCACAGGGGATCCCACCTGCAGTGGGAACATTTTACAGGCGTCAATTTTATAATACCACAAAAAGAAACCAGAGATATTTTAAGAAGCAAACTTTGAAGGAGCAGGTGCAAATCTTTGCCTCTATAAAAAGCAACCGAGAAATGCAAAATAGAATTCCATTTTTAGTCCGTAGAGAGCAGAGTTTTTCAACCTTGGGCCCTTTGAGGATGAATGGATTTGCAGCTCCCAGAACTCCCCAGTCAGCCATGGAAAGAGTGAGAAAGAAACTCAAGGAAACCTCACTTTGATTCTATTTGGTATAAGGGGAGGCGGAAGAAAGTTTTGGCAGATCTTCAAGATTTTATTCTTCTATCCTAGAAGAACAAAATAGCATTCTTGTAACCCAGTGTTTTTCAACCTTGATGGCTTAAAAGACGTGTGGATGTCAACTCCCAGAATTCCCTAGTCAGCTTTTCTGGCTGGGGAATTCTGGGAGCTGAAATCCACATATCTTAATGTTGCCAAGTTAACAACACTAGAGTTAAACAGCTCTCTTTAATCCACTCAATACAAGTAGTCCTTGAATTACAACCACAACTGAGCCCAAAATGTCTTGCAATGTAAGTGAGTTAAGTGAATTTTGTCCCATTTTATGACCTTTCTTGGCAGTTGTTAAGTGAATCATTGCAGTTTTTAAATTTTGTAACACAGTTGTTAAGCAAATCTGGCTTCCGCTTTGACTTTGCTTCTTTCATTGTATTACATTCTTGATTAAATTATGTTTCCATTGATATATAATTTTATTGGTACTATTCCACCAAAAAAACTGTTGTTATTAGCTAGTTTTAGAAAATACACTTTTCCCAAAAGGTTTCCACAATTTTGGCCACTATTGTAGCTTTACTAACACATCCTCATCCTTATCTTAACTAGATAAGCAGGGATTGACGCCAGACAAACAAACAAGCACGCAGGAAGCACTCCCCTATCGAAGAATCACCAAGGAGAATCACCACCACACCCCAATTGGTGGATCTCTGTGGCTGGCTGAGGAATTCTGGGAGTTGAAGTCCACGTATGTTAAAGCAGCCGAAGTCGAGAAACATTTGAGAACAGAGAATAAATCACTGTTTTTGGGGGGACTGAATGCCCAGCAGCTGTTATAGGGATATATTTATCCACACAAGACACACTCTTGGCCCCAAAGCCCCATTTTTCATGACTCATTGGGGCTGCTGCTCTATGACACAGCTGCGAATGAAAAGCCACTACTGTATCTCGCTCTCTCTCAAAAAAAGGAAGAAAATAAAAAATTCAGAACATTCCTCCTGTGCCAGCTGAATCATCCCGAGACTTGTTTTGCTGTGTTTTTGGTTCAATGATGCCATCCCGGCTTACATGAAGCCAACCTCCTTAACTAACAGGGCTTGTTCGTGGCCTCATTAAAAGGTCCAGTTTCGGTCTGGGAATCTGTGCCAACACAGCTGGATGAAGACCAAACAGGGCACCGCTGCCCTCATTCCTAGCCCTCTTTCTTCTGGTTTGCTTAAAACCCTTCAAAGAAAGGAATTCGGATATCTGTAGCCATCTTTCCTTTTCACAGTGCCCCAGGTTTTAAAATCTAATCTATACTGTATATATAAAAGCGAAATCCACTCAGTCATCACAAAATCTCCAGAACAGTAAAGCCTACAAACTTGAAATTTGGCACTTACGTTTCTCTTGGCTTCTAGGTGCTCGCTAAGAAAGGATTTTTCGAAATCATTAGATTTTATATACAGTATATTAACATGCTCTGATGCTAAGGAGAACGTCTGTTCTATTCCTCCTCCCTACCTGAAAAGAACTCTGTTCCAACTGCCAGTTGCCTCACATTACCTCAGTTCAAACTGGCAGACATTCCAGTCCTTCACTCAGGGGTGGGGCTCCTTACAATACTAAACGTCACTACCTCACCAAAATGTCTACGCCTTCCATCTATGGAACTGCTTCCGAACGAACTCAAGGCGGCGGGAGAGATATTCCCTTATGAGTTTCAATCACCGACCACCACTGAGCCAACAGATTGTGAACCGAATTTCTCCTGCGTCGTGTCCCAGCCCCAACTCACTTCTTACACCGACCTCCTCAGTTCAGACGAATCTGTTCCTTCTACTGTAAAACCACTTAAAATTAAGGGGGGGAAAACGCAGGAAAAGATTTACAGATGCGATTAGGAAAACCCAAGTAAGGGAAGCTGTCAAAAAAGTATCATCAAAGTCATCCCGAAGTCAACAGAGAGGCTGTAAAAAAGGATGCATCTAATAACCCCTACGTTAATCTGGCAGCTATCACTAAATATGCCAACATTCGAAGGGCAGGGGCAGATCTACCACAGGGAGTATCATGGCAGGGCCTCAGCAGCAGCCTTCATTTCTCCAGATAGACTTCGTTGGCGATGATGACAATGAAAAGGACATCTGTTGTGGAATCTACCCGGGCATTACTCTGGTTAATTCAATTTATCATGCCCAATCACATAGTTTCGTAGTGAAGCACAGGTATCCAGCTAGTAAATAAATAAGATTGGGGTGTATAATTTCAGAGGGAAGGTGGCATTTTTATTTATTTTTTTATTTTTATATGCCGCCCTTCTCCGAAGACTCAGGGAGGCTTACAATGCGTTAAGCAATAGCCTTCATACTTTTGTATATTTTATACAAAGTCAGCTTATTGCCCCCACAAACCGGGTCCTCATTTTACCCACCTTAGAAAGGATGGAAGGCTGAGTCGACCTTGAGCCTGGTGAGAATTGAACTCACAGTAATTGCAGGCAGCTGGATGTTAAATGCTGCCTTAGTAGGAGGCATTAGCCTCCTACGCCACTCAGGCTCCTTGCGTGGCATATTAAACATCTGGACTCCTACATATCAATCCGCCCTTGAAAATCTGGCCCTCGTTAGGATTAAGATCATACGATCATAATCCAGGCACTTGGATTATGCATTTACTTAGGTTGCTTAGAATAACAAGGTTGGAAGAGGCCTTGAAGGTCTTGTAGTCCAACCCCCTGCTGGAGAAGACCACCTTATACTCCCACCCCATCCCCGGTGGACAAATGTACAATGTTTGCAGTGCGTTGGTGGATCACATGATCCCAGCCAGCTTCCAACAAGGAAAGTCCAAAAAAAAAAAAAAGGGAAGGTGGCAGGTTGTAGTCACATGTCCCACTTAATGACCATGGTAAAAAAAAGTTGTAAAATGGAGTATGGTCACACGATGCCTCCCTTAATGACCACATGGCTTAATAGCAAGAGCACTTAAATTTAAATACTGCTTCCTAGTGCATCTGGCCCCCAACAATCTGGGTCTTATTTTACCAACCTCGGAAGGATGGAAGGCCGAGTCATCCTTGAGTTGGTGAGAATCGAACTGCTTGCAGTCGGCAGAGTTAGTTTGCAATATTGCAGTTTAACCACTGTGCACCATGGATGGATGGATGGAAGGAAGGAAGGAAGGAAGGAAGGAAGGAAGGAAGGAAGGAAGGAAGGAAGGAAGGAAGGAAAGTAAAATAGCAATAGGACTTAGACTTATATACCACTTCACAGTGCTTTACAGCCCCTCTCTAAGCGGCTTACAAAGTCAGCATTTTGCCCCCAACAATCTGGGTCCTTGTTTTACCAACCTCGGAAGGATGGAAGGCTGAGTCAACCTTGAGCCGGTTCAGAATCAAATTGCTTGCAGTTGGCAGAGTTAGTTTGCAATATTGCAGTTTAACCACTGTGCACCATGGATGGATGGATGGATGGATGGAAGGAAGGAAGGAAGGAAGGAAGGAAGGAAGGAAGGAAGGAAGGAAGGAAAATAGCAATAGGACTTATATACTGCTTCATGGTGCTTTACAGCCCCTCTCTAAGCGGTTTACAAAATCAGCCTCTTGCCCCCAACAATCTGGGTCCTCATTTTACCCCCCTTGGAAGGATGGAAGGCTGAGTCAACCTTGAGCTGGTGAGAATCAAACTGCTTGCAGTCAGCAGAGTTAGCTTGCAATATTGCAGTTTAACCACTGTGCACCATAGATGGATGGATAGATGGATGGATGGAAGGAAGGAAGGAAGGAAGGAAGGAAGGAAGGAAGGAAGGAAGGAAGGAAGGAAGAAAGGAAAATAGCAATAGGACTTAGACTTATATACTGCTTCACAGTGCTTTTACAGCCCCTCTCTAAGCGGTTCACAGAGTCAGCCTCTTGCCCCCAACAATCTGGGTCCTCATTTTACCCACCTCAGAAAGATGGAAGGCTGAGTCAACCTTGAGCTGGTGAGAATCAAACTGCTTGCAGTTGGCAGAGTTAGCTTGCAATATTGCAGTTTAACCACTGTGCACCATAGATGGATGGATAGATGGATGGATGGATGGATGGAAGGAAGGAAGGAAGGAAGGAAGGAAGGAAGGAAGGAAGGAAGGAAGGAAGGAAGGAAGGAAAATAGCAATAGGACTTAGACTTATATACTGCTTCACAGTGCTTTTACAGCCCCTCTCTAAGCGGTTCACAGAGTCAGCCTCTTGCCCCCAACAATCTGGGTCCTCATTTTACCCACCTCAGAAAGATGGAAGGCTGAGTCAACCTTGAGCTGGTGAGAATCAAACTGCTTGCAGTTGGCAGAGTTAGCTTGCAATATTGCAGTTTAACCACTGTGCACCATGGATGGATGGATGGATGGATGGATGGATGGATGGAAGGAAGGAAGGAAGGAAGGAAGGAAGGAAGGAAGGAAGGAAGGAAGGAAGGAAAATAGCAACAGCCCTTAGACTTATATACCGCTTCACAGTACTTTACAGCCCTTCTCTACGCGGTTTACAGAGTCAGCCTTTAGCCCCCAACAACCTGGGTCCTCATTTTACCAACCTCGGAAAGATGGAAGGCTGAGTCAACCTAGCGCCGGTGAGAATTGAACTGCCGAACTGCTGGCTGCCGGCAGTAGTAGCCTATGGAACTGCATTCTAAACACTGTGCTATCACGGCTCTTAATGATGATTTTTCTAGTCTCTACTGTGGTCGTAAGTCGAGGACCACCTGTTGCTGGGGTCCAAGACAGACTCCCCGCTTTGAGTTCCTGGAGAAATATGCAACAAGTGAATATACAAGGATTCCTTTAACCATAATGAATTAAGAACTGCTCGTGCCCCTGGCGAGATGTAGAAAGATTTTTGGCTTTCTCATCCTTTGCCATTTTTATGTTTCAGATCGGTTTCATTTCCTCGCAGTGATGACAGCTGAATTCAGAACTATGAGAAGTCAGGGTTGTTTCTTTTTACACTCACCATGTGTCAAAGAGAAGAACAGGAAGCAAACTACTAATTTAAAAGAGGAACTTGAAAACAGCTGGGAGAACAATGAAAAAATCCTCATTTTCAGCACGCTGGGATGAAATCACTGCATTGCTCAAGTCTGCCTATTTGGAATCAGGCGTAAGTGTGTTTTGCGGGTATAATTAAAACAACATCAGGAAAATGAAAAGAGCCCTACATTCATTTTTGAGAGAAGAACAATGAAGGTGTGCCTTGACAAACTTTGGTTGAGGGCAAAGGTGTCCAATCTTGGCAACTTTAAGCCTTGTGGACTTCAACTCCCAGAATTCCCCAGCCAGCATCCTTTAAGACGAGTGGACTTCAACTCCCAGAATTCCCCAGCCAGCATGCTTTAAGACTGGTGGACTTCAACTCCCAGAATTCCTTAGCCAGCATCCTTTAAAACGGGTGGACTTCAACTCCCAGAATTCCCCAGCCAGCATGCTTTAAAACAGGTGGATTTCAACTCCCACAATTTTCCAGCTAGTATGCTGGCAGAGGTGGTATTCAGCCGGTTCGGATCAGTTCATCCGAACCGGTAGTGAAAATCGCCCATCCACCCACCCTGGCTCTTTGCCATTTTGGCACATTTTTGAGTCCGGGCGCATGCGCAGAAGGCACGCATGCCAACAAAGCACATGCTTGGAAGGCCGGGCGCATGCATGGATGGGGCACGTGTGAGCGAAGCGAGAGCGTGCGCATGCTCACATTTGCAAACTGGTAGGGAAAGTAAGTAAATACCACGCCTGTATGCTGGCTGGGGAATTTAAGTCCACGGGTCTTGTTTCCAAGGTTGAACATCCCTGGTTTACATCTTAAGCAGGGGTGAAATCCAATTTTTGTCCCTACTGGTTCTGTAGGCGTGGCTTGGTGGGCGTGGCAGGGGAAGGATATTGCAAAATCTCCATTCCCACCCTACTCTAGGGAAAGAATACTGCAAAATCCCCATTCCCTCCCCACTCTGGGGCGAGCCAGAGGTGATATTTGCCAGTTCTCTGAACTACTCAAAATTTCCGCTACCGGTTCTCCAGAATCTGTCAGAACCTGCTGGATTTCATCTCTGATCTTGTGTCAACAGAAGTAGTTGATCGATAGGAAACAGAAATTTGATTTCATCTGTGACTGACTGAATGCCATGGAGTTGACTCTCAGCGACCATATACATAATATGTATGATATGTATGAAGGATGTCTTCAAGAATCTCTTCCCATGGTGGCCCTATCATCACTGTAACTTGAGTCCATCCATCTCATCTTCTCCTTCCCTTTCTTTCCACCTTTTCTAGCATCTGAACCTTTCTCCAGAGTTTCTTCACATAATGTAGGACAATTTGAGCCTGATCATTCACGCCTTGAGTGAGAACTCTAGATTTATCTGTTTGACGAGCCATTGCTTGTCTTGGTTGTCCATGGGCCTTCTCGGCAATCTTCTCCAATCTTCCGAAGTTCAAATGAGTCAATCAATCCTCATTCCTCAAAGTCCAAGTTTCATTTCCGCAGAGACGGATCTTCCAGATGTTGTCGAATTACAAATCCAGAATTCCTTGCTATCAGCCGGCTGACGGGGAAGGCAACATCTGGAGGACCAAACTCACGATAGGCAAGTTGTTATGTGTGTGTTTTCTGGAACAAACCTTCCCTTTTTGATGTCACATGTCTGATTGGTCACAAGGCCACAATTGTGTGCATTTCAGGTCAGGGCGATTAGCACAGAGGAAGAATTATATAGAAATTTAGCACAACACAGCGTAGTAAGCAAAAGAGAGAAATTAGCATACTGGGAAGTTTTAGAGGCCAATTTCTTTGTCTCAATAGAACATAAATGTTTTTTTATATATATACTCAGTCGGCTGCCTCTAGGAAATAGTTTGGTACACATTTTTCAGGAAGTCAGTCTCTATTTTTCCCAATCTGGTGCAGGCCAAATGACTACAACTCTCATGATCCGAAACCACAGCTGTTTTAGCCACCCAGAAAGTTACACAGCTTAAACAAGCTGAACGTAAAGTTGTAAACGTATCTCAAAGACATCAGAACTGGGGAAGAAGGATGAGTTTGCAAGAAACAGATGCTAATATCCCCAAAAAGCAGAGCAAGCACATTCAAGGCACATGAACATCTACTATTAACAAGGACAATTTGGTCTAAAGAGCAGCTGAAGATTCCAATTTTAAATCTGGCCTACTCAGAAATATTTCTTAACCCTCCATTGTCCAACCCAAAGTCAAGAGAACAGAAGAAACGGGATCTGTTAAAGGAGATCTCACTCACAGGACACTGTTGAAGGACAGAAGAATTGAGAAGAACCTACCAAATATTTCTTTATCTCAGATTTCCTGTGTCTTCTTCTAAAGCAAACAGTAGACTGGCTCAGGTCATTAGTTTATGGAGATAACGTACTTATGTCACGCACAAACTAAAATCAAGCAAGCGTGGGAGCAAAGCCATCTCAACGTTCTTGAG
Source organism: Pituophis catenifer annectens (assembly GCF_029215685.1). NCBI lineage: Eukaryota > Metazoa > Chordata > Lepidosauria > Squamata > Colubridae > Pituophis > Pituophis catenifer. The sequence continues at coordinate 4,870,962 of NW_027256890.1, forward strand.
CGAGACATCCATTCACAACACACTTCAAAGGTAGCTTTTCTTCTGGTGTTGCTTAGCTCATTCATGGCCCTTAATTCTTGAATTTTCCCCTTTCTTGGGCCTTTCCTTTCCAAGGTATCTCCCGATATGAAGAGCCTTTCCAACCAACTCTGAGAATCTTCCACCACACACCCAAATTTGGTGGTGGAGAGTCAAAGAGGAGGAGACAGTTGATAGAAAGGACCATCATGAGGATTAGATATGGGAAGCTAATCTCAAAATCCACAAAGCCACAGATGGGAGGAGAACTAAGAAAAAATTCCATCCTCTGAGCGTCACATGCAACAGACCCACAAAACCAAGATATGACAGGAATGAGTTGATGTGGTGGGTCTCACCATAAAAATCAATCACTGCTCATCACTTGAAGGCCAAAAAGCTGCTAACCATCATTTGAGACCATTGCTGCATTAGCTCAGCATTGTCCACCCCAACCTTCTCATTGCTGCATTAGCTCAGCATTGTCCACCCCAACCTTCTTTGAACTGACCGTTGAGGCCAAACCTATGAGTTGATGGGTCCCACCGGATTGGAGAAGGTTGCTATAAACCATTTTCCAGTTGCTTCTGCAGCCATGTCTGGAAATGGGGAAGATGATCATAGATATCTAGAGTAAAGGTAAAGGTTCCCCTCGCACATATGCGCTAGTCGTTCCCGACTCTAGGGGGCGGTGCTCATCTCTGTTTCAAAGCCAAAGAGCCAGCGCTGTCCGAAGACGTCTCCGTGGTCAAGTGGCATGACTCAACGCCAAAGGCGCACGGAATGCGGTTCCCTTCCCACCAAAGGTGGTCCCTATTTTTCTACTTGCATTTTTTATATGCTTTCAAACTGCTAGGTTGGCAGAAGCTGGGACTAGTTACGGGAGCTCACCCCAATATGCGGCACTCGGGATTCGAACTGCTGAACTGCCAACCTTTCGATCGACAAGCTCAGCGTCTTAGCCACTGAGCCACCACGTCCCTTCATATCCAGAGTAGGAATATTTAGAGTAGGAAGACTCTATTAATTAGCTTCCCACCTCCACTCCCCAATTAGTGCAGAAATTCCTTATGAAAGCAAGCCGAGGACGGTCCAACCTCTCATGGAACCTATCTTAAGAAACCACCTGTTTTCCCACTTACCTATGGTGTTTTGGCAGGGACCACATCTCCAAGAAGATCTAAACCAACCAACTAAGGACAACAGCAAAGACAAGACGTGAAGCTGTCCAGCCTGTTGGCTTGATCACCCATTTAACAACCCAATCCAAGGCTTTGTTAGGGAAGAAATCAATGAAGGTTACATCACCTGATCAGCTCCGAAGGGGGTGATGTTGGCCTTCACGGAGCCCACGCTCAGCCCAACCAACACCAAGCCGCCATAGGTGGCGAAGAGACAGTAACGCATGTCCCCATGTGATGGGCATGGGGCAGACGTGGTATTGCTCTGCAGAGGCGACGAGCAGTTCTCAATGGGCCACGGATGAAGCTCCCCGCAGATCCACTGACGGCTAGGAGCGATGGCCATGGCGGGGAAAGCCAGCATGCCCAAGAGGTAGACCGCCATGCTGACCAAGATGGTGGGGAACTTGCCCAATAGTGCGTCGGCTAGCCAGCCCCCAAAAGGGGAGACCAGGTAGGTGATGCCCATGAAGAGGAGAAGGGCCTGGCTGGCTTGGGCACCTTCCCAGTTGTAAGGAATCCCATTGAGGAAGAGCACCAAGTTCGAGGTGATGCCATAGAAGGCCACCCTCTCCAGCAGCTCCGCTAGAAGCACCGCAGCACATGCCAAGCGCCGTCCATGGAAGACGTTGGCCGGAGGGAAGGAGACGGACGACCGAGCGTTGGGCTCTAAGAGCGGGCTCCTCTCGTTGGACTCAGCCTCTTGCATTGCTGGTTGGCCAACTCCTTACTCAACTTCTCCTGTTGGGTGACCCAACTGAAAAATATCTCCCCCTAACTAACCCTTAAGTCCCCCTCCAATGTCCTCTCCCTTTAGGGACCAAGGAACCTTTGGGGTTCCCCTACTACCTTCACCCAGCTTTGGCACCCTCCTCCAACCCTTCCTCCCTACTACTCCAGGCAACTTCCAAGTGCCTCGGCTGCTCAGATCCCCTCTTAGGAACTAAAGAACGAAGGGGGACGTGACTTCCAAGAGCCGGACTCACCCCGTACCCCGAAACTTTTAACCTAAACTCCCCACTTCTAAACCCAAACTCTTCCCCAAGTGGGATTCGAACCCGTAATCTCCCGGTTTCGGGGGCTCTTCCGAGCCGGCGCCAGATTCTCTCCTCCTACCCCCCGCCCAACACCTCACTAGAAAAGCCTGACGCTGGCCGCCGTTCCCGGAGCCTTCTCCCCCTCCCGCCGCCGTTCTCTGCCGGCCGCCGCTTCGCCTTCTTGCTTGGGAATGCCCAGGTTGTTCTCTAAGCCCGCCTCTTTCGGCCCGGGCCGCGCTCGCGGATTGGCTGCTGCGCGCCGTCGCTCACGGGCTTCCCCCGTGATTTGCAAAAAAGAGGCAGTTCTTCCTGCTTTCTCGTTTCGCTTGCAAAAAAATAAACTCAAATTGGAAGCGCGCGTTTAAAGGGTGCAATTCGGAGTCGGGCCGGATCAGAGGCGGCTTTATTCCATTTTGGAGTGCTTTCCCTTCTCGTTCTTTATTTCTTTGGATTTTATTTTTTTATTTTTATTTTGGGGTGGGGGGGGTGGATCACCAAGAGAGACTCAACAACAGAGCACGCCCAAAGCGAGTCATGGGGTTTTTGTCACGTGCAACCATGTTGCAATGCTTTAAACTAAGCATGCTTTGGAATAGGGTTGCGTGCGTGTGCTTGACTCTCTTTTGCACGCACGGGTGTTTATTTCTGTCCGGAGTCATCTGTTTGGGAACACAGATAGCCGGGATGGGGGCAGCTGGGCTTCCACAGCAGCTGCTGTTTGGATAGTCCCCAAATTTCGCAAAGAAGTGAAACTCTGAATGGGACTTTCATTGGTTTCTTGCTGTGGGCGCAGTTTGTTTCTTTGGTATCTGGAATGGGGAAAAGCGGATTGTAAGGATCGCCTCTCCTTCCAATTTAAGAAAGTACGAACTCTTGAAACGTAGTTGTTCAAAAGGATTCTTTTATTAAGCAGAAGTGAAAGCCATCCAGCTAAAGCACAATCTGAATACCCTTAGGCAAAGCAGTAGGATTAAATAATTAATAAATAAATAAATAAATAAATAAAATAATTTTATTTCTATACCGCCCTTCTCCCGAAGGACTCAGGGCAGTGTACAGTCTATTAAAAACACAAGATCAGTTAAAAAGTTTAAAATTATTAAATGAATTCGGCTCAATTTAAAACCCCAGGAATTTAAAACCCAATTTAAAATTGTTATGTTGATAGCCCAGCCTGGCGGAACAACAGGGTCTTGAATGCACAACGAAATACCCGGAGGTCGGAGATCTTACGCATTTCCAATAAAGTGGTAGAGACCCCTCCCTTTAAGTCAGAATGCAGATTTTAGCCAATACACAAGTGTGAAGATGTTTTCTTTACTATTTCCTTTGAGAACCCGAACAAACATGCATTCCCACCACTTCCCTTTAAAGTGAGACAACCCACATGGCTATCATATAAATTCCTCCAGGTAAAGGGGATCTCAGGGCTCTTTGGCGCCAGGATATAGGTTGTAATATATCTGATGACACAGGCCATGCTAGTAAATCGAATCCAAGTCCCCCCTTCCTCCACTTGAATGGCAGTATCACTTTTAGGGATCTGACACGGATGCGATTTCAAGTTTTTCTAAGGATCCGGATTCCAGCAGGTTTCTACGAATTTGGTAATAATTAAGCAATGCAAATCCAATTGCTTTATGAAAGCCAGCAAGCAATGAATCTCAAACCTAAAAAGGAAGTGAATATATATACACGTATGCAAATATACATAGCGCTTAATTGACAAGTTTGGGTAGATAACGAGAAGTAAGAATGAAATGTAGAAATACAGGAAGGAAAAGTACAATAGTAGGTAGTAGAATAAAAATAACATGCAACACCAGTCAGTAAATAAATCAGAATCCCCAGTAGAAAGAATTGCACCATTCAGGAGTCTGATAACAATTTTTTTTTACAATTTTTTTTTTTCCTGGAATCTGAATCATTGTTATTGTTATTGCGAGATTATGTTTTTCTCCGTACAGATTTTGAGGCACAATCAATCCAGCTTTTTCTACCCTAAGCATTTCCGGTGATGTTGAATTGTCATTCCCATGTTGGCTGGGGATGATAGACTTTGTACTTCACAGCCCCCAAAGTGTTTATCTCTTTGGATTTCTGCTAGAGAATTCAAAGCCAGCCTTCCTGAGTCAAGAAGGTTTAGACTTGAGATGTCAGATGATAAAGCCACTTCTTTATATTTCGAGAGATAAGTTGAAAAGATATTGCTTTAAAATCAGAAACTAGCTGCTCTCTCTCTTCTAATGCAGATAGTGGTGAGACTGAAAGAAATCAGAGTTTTTAAGGAAACTCAACAGTCAACAGATTGACTGTCCGGTTTCCAGTTTCTTTCTGACATAGTCACAAGAGAGAAAACCATGCTTGCCTTTGGACAGGAAGTTCATTGACAACTGCAGCTGAAAAATATTGATCACGCTACTGTTATCAATTTAATTTCTGTTCCCACTGCTTAAGTCGGTTTGAGAATAATAAAACATTTCTGCTGCTAAAGAGACCTGAAAGGGATTGAGGAATTCAGGAACTGTGGATTCTGGGTGTTAAGTCCACACATCTTAAAACCAGAGAGGCTGAGAAACACTAATCTAGGCTATTAAAAAAACATCTCTGCAACCATTTATCTCAATACAATATTTTTTCTTAAGAGACAATAAAGAGCACACAGTAGAATATCATCTACTTAATATAAGGCACTGTTTCTTTTAATTTCTTTGAATTAGATCTCAGACTCATGCACACATTCTGCAGTCTATATTACTATTTGCCTCTTCATCCATCCATCCATCCATCATTGTCTATCTGTCTGTCTCTCCATTCATCCGTCCATCCATCATCCATCCATCATTGTGTCTGTCTATGTCTGTCTTTGTCTGTCCATCCATCCATCCAGCTATCCATTCATCAATCCATCGTCTATCTGTATGTCTCTCTCCATCATCCATCCATCATTGTGTCTGTCTATGTCTGTCTATGTCTGTCTGTCTGTCTCTCCATCCATCCATCCGGATGGACTAGATGACTAGCGGATGGTTGGACTAGATGACCTACAAGGTCCCTTCCAACTCCGTTAATCTGTAATCTGTTAAAATTTCCATCCATCCATCCATCCACCCATCATTGTCTGTCTGTCTCTATCTCTCTCTCCATTCGTCATCCATCCATCATTGTCTGTCTTTGTCTGTCTGTCTGTCTCCATCCATCCATCCATCCATCTGGATGGACTAGATGACCTACAAGGTCCCTTCCAACTCTATTAATCTTTAATCTGCTAATATTTCCATCCATCCATCACCGTCTCTATCTCTCTTTCCATTCATCATCCATCCATCAGTCTGTCTTTGTCTGTCTGTCTGTCCATCTGTCTGTCTCTCCATTCATCCATCCTTCAATCCGGATGGACTAGATGACTAGCGGGGGGGGGGGGGGGGTTTGGACTAGATGACCTACAAGGTCCCTTCCAACTCTGTTAATCTTTAATCTGTTAATATTTCCATCCATCCATCATTGTCTGTCTGTCTCTATTTCTCCATCCATCCCTCATCCATCCCTCATTGTCTATCCATCCATCCATCCATCCATCCATCCATCCATCCATCCATCCATCTATCTATCTATCTATCTATCTATCCAATCAGATTTGTGTGCCGTTCATCTCGTCTGGAGGCGGCTTACAAACAATAAAAAAACCGGTAAAACATTTTTTAAAAATGACCAGGGGAATAAATGGCCACAGTTAAAAACATCAGCGTCCCCTTTAAGCGGAACGGCATGGCCGCCCACCTTGTTGCTTGGAGGGGGCCCTTTCCTTACGGCGGACTGCTGCTGCCGAAGGGAACGGGACCATAGAGTCGCGGCAAGAGCGGAAGAGGAGCCCCTGGCTTCCGGTGCTTGGAAAAGGAGGGAATGAAGCCGCCAGGGACCTCGCCGGAAGTAGGGCACAGCTGCCGACTCGCCATGCGGCTATTGCTCTTGGCTCCCGGGCGAGCCCAGACGGGCAACGGGACCACCGCCCGGAGGATCCAGTAAGTGCCACCCCCCCTCCATGCAAGGCTTTGCAACCCTCCAGGCTGAAATCAGCCCGGTGCAAATCTATGCAGAGCAATTAAGATGGGGGAGCAGGCGGGAGTCCGTCCGGTGCAGCCGGGCAAGGCTGCAAAGGGTGGACCAGTGGCCGTAGGGGATGCTCAGGACACTCCCAGTCCGGAGTGGAAAGGGAAGCCCGTGTTGCTGTCTGGGTTCACACGATCCGCCAAACCCGGGTCAAGGAGACTGAAGCAGCTGGGCTACACCTGTTGAATTTTTATTTTATTTATTTATTTATTTATATTTAAATTTATATACCGCCCTTTTCCCGAAGGACTCAGGGCGGTGGACAGCCAAAGGTAAAAAAACATAAAATACAAAATTTAAAAGCAATTTAAAATATATTAAACAATTTGGCCCAACAATTTAAATACAATTTAAAATTCAAATTAAAATTTTTAATGATTGCCCGGTTGTTGTTGTTTTTTTTTTAAAAAAACCTCTTTCGGTGCATCTATGGGAGTTTAATCTGCAATGGGGGAAATCGGATGGTGGGAATGTAACTTTTTGTGTTTGTTTCGTTATGCTGGCTACTTCTTTTGTGTCCTTGGGTGGCGGTTTTTATACTTTTTTAGGTGGTTATTTTGCCTTCTGGAACCTGGATGTCAAACAATGTATATTTGTGTGGGTGTGGCTGTGTAATACACCCATTTTATAGGAGGTGTTTGGAGCTTAGCTTGGCCGGTGTGTTGATTCTATGCACAGTGCAAACATGGTACTCCCTCAAAGTTCAAGAACTTTTGAACTTTGTGGAAGAACGCGTCTGAGCATGTTGCAGGCAGACAAGAAAACGAAAAAGTCAAGGGGTTATTGAGCAAATACTCTTCCCGCACAGGTTCTTGAAAGTCCAGCTTTTACTTACATAGAGGATCACAAGGAATATCACGGTTTACATGAGAATGGAATTTTTTAAAATATTCCTAGTGGGAAAAAGTTAGATTAGATTGACAGCGTTGGAAGGGACCTTGTAGGTCATCTAGTCCAACCCCCCCACCCAAGCAGGAGACCCTACACCATTTCCAACAGATGGCAGCCCAGTCTCTTCTTGAAAACCTCCAGTGATGAAACTCCCACAACTTCCGAAGGCAACTTCTGTTCCATGGGTTGATTGCTCTCACTGTCAGAAAATTCCTCCTTATTTCCAGGTTGAATCTCTCCTTGATCAGTTTCCACCCATTATTCCTCGCCTGGCCTTTGGGTGCTTTGGAAAATAGGTTGACCCCCCTTCCTCCTCTCTGTGGCAGCCCCCTAAATATTGGAAGATGGCTATCCTGTCTCCCCTGGTCCTTCTGTTCACTAGACTAGCCAGGCCCAATTCCTGCAACCGTTCATCGTATGTTTTAGTCCCATTGGTCAATTACAATCCATGCTGGTGGGAAAACGTTTGATGCAATTTCAGGAAAATTCTTTCGGCTGCTAATATATCTCCTGAGTCTCATTAGGAAATGAGTTTCAAATCGTTGGCAATTTGCAAGCCTATTCCTCTGAGCAAGAATGTAAATCATGGTTATTGGTACAGTAGAAAGAAAGAAAAAATTTCTGATTTGTGTTATAGTGGAAATCCTGTTCCCAATTTTGGTTGTACATGGAAGACTACCTGAAATAGAACTTCATGGCCTTATTTTCCCCGCAGAAATTAATTTTTTATTTTTATTTATTTATTATTATATTTCTATACTGCCTTTCTCCCGTAGGACACAAGGTGGTGTACAGTCAAGAAAAATATAGACACACAAACATCATAAAATTGCTAATTAAAATTATTACTTAGTTTGGTCAATCAAATAAAACCCAGAATTAGATAACATTTAAAAAATCATTCACATGTTCGTATGTTTAGCCCCGCCTGTTGGAACATCAGGGTCTTGAGGGCACGGCGGAAAGCACGGAGATCAGGGATATTCCGTATCTCCGGGGACAGTTCATTCCAAAGGGTTGGAGCCCTCACAGAGAAGGCCCTCCCCCTGGGAGTCGCCAGTTGGCATAATTTGACTGACGGTACCCTGAGTAGTCCCTCCCTGTGAGAACGAACTGGTTGGTGGGAGGCTATTGGTGGCAAAAGACGGTCTCGTAGGTACCCAGGTCCTAAGCCATGGAGCGCTTTAAAGGTGATGACTAACATAATATAATAATGCTAATATCCTGTCTTTTTTAAAAAAAAATATTCCGTCTGTTCCTGTTTTCCAAAGAGATCATTTACAAGCTGCTGGGCATTTGTGTATCTTGAAGGACACCTCTGATTATGAGTCCCCGTTGGCAATTTCAACTCTCATCTCTTCGGAGAAATTGGAGGCAGCTCTGGGCATCCATCTCTTTAAAGCTGGAAAACTTCTTCAAGGTAAGATAAGGTCTTTTGGTTACAAAAGGAATGGAAAACAGTGTTGTTGTTTTTTGACAAAAGTCTAAGTTGCTTTTCTAAAACGTGTGGTATAGCATTGGTAAGTCTGTTATAACTGGGCTGCAATAATATGCATAACCCCTAGATGGAGGCAGAGAGATGTTTTGCACTGAGGATCTGTTCTTCGGCCTAACCATAGGCCCAAATCTTTTCTATTGACATGAAATCTCCATTTTAGCAGGAGAATAAGGCCAGGATTCAACAGAAGCCATCTGTTGATTGGTCCTATCCAAAAAAATGCTTTTAATTGGCATTTCAACATCGGTGCAGGGTGGATAAAAATCAATGATTTTTTTAAAAAAATCAAAAAAATCAGATTTTTTTTATTTAAATTGGATTTTTTTTTATTTTTATCGAATTTATTTTAATAAAAAAACTTTTGGGGTAAAAATCTATCGTAAGATAGTTTTCTATTTAAGATACATAAATAATTTAGTTTATTCAGCATGAAATGGAGCTTAGTTATGTAGCATGAGGCTGTATATTCTGCAACACTGGGACTATCGGTGAGTCAACAGTGGGTCAAAGGAGTAGCAGAGATGACAGTTGCTCTTTAAAAATTATGATTTAAATCGAGTTGATTTAAATCAAGCCTTTTTACTAGTGATTTAAATCAAGATTTAAATTGTGATTTAAATCGAGTTGAAATCCACCCTGCATCAGTGAATTATTGTTTTCGTGTCTGCCTGTTGTGGATTTAATAAGACAAACACAACTTTTGGGTTGATCAGAGACAGATTTTATATATATATATTGCGCAATAGGTTCAAGGCTCTGTACATGAAGCGTTGAACAAAGACAGGAATTAGGTACAATGGTTTTATACCCTTCTAGACAAAGGATTCTTTTGAAGTCAGCAGTTCATATGGTCCTATACATTTATCAATTTTAATTGACATTACAGAGTTTCTTTGCAAAACAATCATAATTCTTTTTGTAGATTACTGAAGCATCTCTTTTATCTTTTGACGATGGACAACTTTTAACTCATGTGGATCCCCTTGACCTAACCAACCCTTAAGATGTATGTCATTAGAATGTTCCTTTCTTCTGACAACTTAGAGGCCTCCTAGAGGAACCAAAAGGACCTTGGCTGAGTTTGTACTCTTTCCAACCGGATGCATTGCTTTTTAGAATAGAGTGAATAGAAAGTTATCCAGTGGTCATCCATCAGAGCCCGCTTCATTACATTATGCCTGCATCCCCCTCCCTCTCCCAACTTGCTGATGTCCAGAGATGCTGGACCATCCAACCAACCTCTCCAGAAAAGTGGACATTGGAGAACAGCTGGTAAAATAGGTCACGAAATTCCTCTGACAGCCAGTTCTTGACAGTTTACCTGATTCCTTTTTAACAAGTGAACTCGTTCCACCTAGAATTTAAAAGCAGCCTTGTTCCTAATTAGCTGCCGTCACCGCTGCTGTTTGTTAGCTTAATGGAGTGTAAAACTGTCCAGTTAATTGTTTCCCCCCTTCCCTTCCACTCTTCTAATGCATTTTTTTTTAAAGGAGGAGTTTTATAGTTTTGTCAGCATCACTGCTTTTGAGCATCACTGTTGGCAGCAGAGGGATTCCTGATTTGAAAAGGCACAATGCAAACTGCTCTTCTTTGTAACAACAAGGCGGGCAGGGTAGAACAGGTTTGAGAGGATGGGTGGCTTCCAGGGTGGATTTGATTTAAATCGAGTTGATTTAAATCACAATTTAAGTCATGATTTAAATCACTAGTAAAAAGGCTTGATTTAAATCATAATTTTTAAAGAGCAACTGTCATCTCTGCTACTCCTTTGACCCACTATTGACTCACCGATAGTCCCAGTGTTGCAGAATATACAGCCTCCTGCTACATAACTAAGCTCCATTTCATGCTGAATAAACTAAATTATTTATGTATCTTAAATAGAAAACTATCTTACGATAGATTTTTACCCCAAAAGTTTTTTATTAAAATAAATTTGATAAAAATCAAAAAAATCCGATTTAAATCAAAAAAATCCGATTTAAATCAAAAAAATCCTTTTTTTTAAAAAAAAAATCATTGATTTTTATCCACCCTGGTGGCTTCCATTTGGCCAAAAACAATCTGAAAGACGGCTTGTCTTGAATTTCTGTTTGAAAAGACCACTTAATATGGCTAAATAGCAAAAGCACTTACTTATATACCGCTTCACGGTGCTTTCCAGCCCTCTCTAAGCGGTTTTACAGAGTCGGCCTATTGCCCCAAGAATCTGGGTCCTCATTTTACCCACCTTGGAAGTATGGAAGGCTGAGTCAACTTTGAGTTGGTCAGAATCGAACTGCCAACTGTGGGCAGTGTTAGTCTGCAATACTATATTCTAACCACTGGTATGGAAAGAAAGGAAGGGAGGGAGGGAGGAAGGAAGGAAAGAAGGAAGGAAGGAAGGAAGGAAGGAAGGAAGGAGAAAAGGAAGAGAAATAGCAATAGCAATAGCCCTTAGACTTATACTCCTCTTCACAGACATTTTCCAAGTTGGACCAGTTCTCCAGGATATGGGCTTTTACTTTGGGTTGGACTAGAAGATCTCCAAGGTCTCTTCCAGCTTAGGAGTTTAGCCAAAGATTGTTTTGAAAAGCAATGGAAATAGAGAACATGAAAAAACTAGTTTCAGTAGACTGATTAATAGCAATAGCATTTGGACTTATATACTGCTTTACAGCCCTCTCTAAGCGGTTTACAGAGGCAGCCTCTTGCCCCCAACAATCTGGGTCATTTAACCCACCTTGGAAGGATGGAAGGCTGAGCCAACCTTGAGTTGGTCAGGATCGAACTCCTGGAAGTTGGCAGAGTTAGCCTGCAATACTCCTTTCTAAACTACTGCACAGGAAGAAAGGGAAGGGAGGAGAAAAGGAAGAGAAATAGCACTAGCAATAGTCCTTAGACTTATATTCTGCTTCCCAGTGGTTTACAACCCTCTCCAAGGGGCTTATAGAGTCAGCCTCTTGCCGCACGTGTGCTCCCCCCCAACTCCATTTTTGCTGGCAGAGGATTGCAGGAGGCCGTCCCAGCCAAAAACGGAGCTCGGCAGTCTGTTTTTGCTGGCAGAGTGCTCAGGCCACAGGTGCCCCCAACACGAATGATGTCAAGCTGGCCACACCCATCCCCCCCCCCCCCCGGAGGTCAAACACAACCCTGATGCAGCCCTCAATGAAGTCGAGTTTGTCACTCCTGTTCTAGTGCAACTGTTAAGGATATTCTTGGCTCATAACCGATGTTATGGGTTATTGAGCAGAGTACCCCTTGAGTATGCACATGAAAGCGGCTGAGAGTGAATAACCACAGTTAATATACTGACACACTTGAGTTGTGGCAGTCTTTTACTTTTTAGAAAAAAGTAAAGCAAAGTCCAATAACAATCCAAGTCATACATAGATAAGGCGATAGTTAAAATATCAATTCAGGGGTATTCCAAGTACAAAGTCTTCTTACCAGTTGTTGTCATTACGCAATAAAACAGTTCTTCTTGAGTTTCAAACAGGAACAAGTTCAGTATTAAAGCATTCAATAAATAGTAGAAAGCAACAAGTAGCAATGATCAAACAGTGATCGTACAGAGAGAACAGGTAGAGAGTAACAGCAAATAAGCAGATAAAATGGTGTAGTGTCCACAAGCCATGATTCAGGCTTCTCCTTAAGTACATTGGCTACAGAGCTTAGCCAATCAGGATACAGAATGATGCAATACAGTCTTAAAGCAATATAATACCTTTTGACAAACATGTACTGATAGTTTATATATTGCCTGACCAACTAGTTAGACAATAGCCATTTCCTAATAGTAACTCAAGCAGGAGACCCTATACCATTTAGATAGGGGGCTGTTCAGTGTCGTCTTCAAAACCTCCAGTGGTGAAGCACCCACAATGTCTGGAGGCCAGCTGTTCCACTGGTTGATTGTTCTCACTGTTAGGAAATTTCCAGGTTGCTTCTCTCCTTGATTAGTTTCCATCCATCGTTTCTTGTCTTGCCTTCTGGTTCTTTGGAGAATAATTTGTCCCCCTCTTCTTTGTGGCAGCCCTTCAAATACTGGAATACTGCCCTAATGTCCCCCCAGTCCTTCTTTTCATTAAACTAGACATACCCATTTTCTGCAAACATTCTTCATGTGTTTTAGTCTCTTTGGAAGGGTTTCAACCAACACAGATCCCAGAGTTAAAAAGTTAGGTTGTGCCACTGGATTAAGAAGAACTGTTGAAATTCTCCATTTTTCAGGAAGTCCCGTTCCTTTTGGCATTATCTTTGGAGGCACGGATGTTAATGAAGATGCCAAAATTGAGGAGAAGGCCAAAATTATGGAGAAGGTGTTGGATGAAGCCAGGTAAAGAAATGTTCTCTTACTCCTCCTTATTGTCACACTGTGAATCAATCGACATCTATTTGGATCTTTGTCCCAAATTTTTTTTTTTCTTTTCAAAAGGCCACTGGACTTTCTCGGTGTTTTCTTTGAAAGCTTTTCGCTTCTCATCCAAGAAGCTTCTTCAGTTCTTGGATGAGAAGCGAAACTAAGGAAGTCCAGTTGCCTTTTTGGAAAAGCACCTTCGATATAACCGTGATCTGGATGATTGAGAATCTCCATAGATGGGAGAAATTATATTATTATTATTATTATTATTATTATTATTATTATTATTATTATTATTATTATTATTTTATTTCTATACCGCCCTTCTCCTGCGGGACTCAGGGCGGTGTACAGCCAAGATAAAACATTGCATATAAAATTTAAAAACAATTTAAAAAACAATTAAATAATTTCGGCCCAAAATATTAAAAACAGCCCAATTAAAACCAAATTCAATTAAAACTGAGAGGATGGGATCAAGCCAGCCCAGCTAGATGGAATAGGTGTGTTTTCAGGGCCCGACGAAAAGTCTGGAGGAATTATGGAATAAAAATTAAAAATAAAAAATAAAAATTATAAACTGACAATGTCTGTATCCTATAAAGAAAATATATATAAAATGTTCTATAGGTGGCATTTGCCACCAGCAAGACTGGCTAAGATGTTTCCCAATACCAATAATGTGCTGGAAATGCAAACAACAAAGAGGAACATACTACCACATGTGGTGGATATGCCCCAAGGCAAAACAGTATTGGAATAAAATTAGATTACACTTAGAAGAGATAACCAAATAACATATAGAGATGAAGCCAGAAATATTTTTATTAGGAATACTCCCAGGGTCTTATAAAAAAAAACAACAATATTTAATTATTCATATTATCACAGCAGCAAGAATAATATACACACAAAATTGGAAAAACAATAATATACCAACCAAAGATAATTTGATTAGAAATGTTTTGGAATGTACAGAAATGGACAAACTTACAAAGGAGATACAAGAAAAAGAGGAAACAGAATATTATATAGTGTGGGAGAAATTGTATGAATGGTTAGAGGAGAGAGATAAAAGGCAAGGAAAGATCAAATAAGGAAGATATAGGAGTAAAAATGTAATAACAAATAAGAGGAAACAGAAAAAATGCAGATTGTAGAAATGAAATTGTGTACGCTGTTATTTATGTATGTATCAGAGGTGGGTTTCAGCAGGTTCTGACCAGTTCTGGGGAACCGGTAGCGGAAATTTTGAGTAGTTAGGAGAACCGGTAGTAAAAATTCTGACTGGCCCCGCCCCCATCTATTCTCTGCCTCCCAGCTGATTGGGAGGAAATGGGGATTTTGCAATAACCTTCCCCTGGAGGGGTTGGGAATGGAGATTTTACAGTATCCTTCCCCTGCCACACCCACCAAGCCATGCCCGCCACACAAAGCCACGCCCACAGAACCGGTAGTAAAAATTTTTGAAACCCAACACTGGTATATATGTAAATAAATCAATATTAGAGTTATATGTATAAAGGATACATTGAAATAAGGGAGAAGAAATGGATAAGTAAGAAATGTTTTACCGATGCGAAATTGTTGGAAAGAAAAAGTTGTTAAAGATCCTTTTTTGTTTTTTAAAAAATGTTTAATAAAAAGTTTTTTAAAAAAGAGAGAGAATCTCCATAGAGTGTTTGGACCTTCCTTAGGCTGGAGCAAAGGATCTGTAAGTCAACCTTCTTCAAGACTTCATCTTGGAAAGTCCTCAACTCTGGACATTTGGGTGGTGGAATCCTAAGATTCAGAGCCCGTTTTGTCAAAGGCCCCGTTTTGGGGAACCTCTCTGGATGAGACTCCAATTGCTAAAAAGGATCCCGTTTGCTGTGAACACAAAGATTGTGAGTGCTTTCGAGTCCATCACGTTCAGAAGTATTTTCTTCTCCATGTCTCTAGGTTTGCTGTGTCCTTCACCGAAGCCATGAAAGAAGCAGCTGCAACGTATTGGGTAGGTGACGCTTGGGGCTGGACAGAGTTTTTATTTTGTGTCTCTTTTTTTAATTGGCTTCCCTTTGCCTTTGAACCTTTTTTGGTTTTGAGCTTGAAGTTCTTCTGCAAGGATTTTGCTCACCAGGCTTAAGTCATGCCAATCCTCCTCCTCCTCTTCCTCCTCCAGGACCTTCAGTAGTAAAAACATATTTGACATTCATGTGAAAAGACAGAAATTGATCAGCTTTGAAGCTAAATCTCCTCCTCCTCCTCTTGATCTTCATTGACCTCATTGTCAATGAAAAAATATCTCTTCCTCCTTCTCCTTTTCTTCTCCATTAACACCAGTACAAACTTGAGTGGGGAACACCCTTCCTCCTCCCTTCTGCTTGCTTCTCCTCTTCCTCATCCTCATTGGGGACCTTCAAAGGTAACAACAGATTTGACATCGATCAGACACCTCTTCTTCTTCTTCTTCTTCTTCTTCTTCTTCTTCTTCTTCTTCTTCTTCTTCTTCTTCTTCTTCTTCTTCTTCTTCTTCTTCTTCTTCTTCTTCTTCTTCTCCTCCTCCTCCTCCTCCTCCTCCTCCTCCTCCTCCTTCTCTTCTCCTCCTCCTCCTCTTCTTCTTCTCCTTTTCCTCCTCCTCCTCCTCCTCTTCTTCTTTTCCTTCTCCTCCTCCTCCATCTCTTCTTCTCCTTCTCCTCCTCCTCCTCCTGCAAGATATCTCTTCCTCCTCCTCTCTCCTCTTCTTCTCTATCAACACATCAACTTGAATGGGAAACAGCTTTCCTCCTCCTCTTCTTTTTCTCCTTCTCCTCCTCCACCTCCTTTTCTCCTCCTCCTCCTCCTCCTCCTCCTCCTCCTCCTCCTCCTCCTCCTCCTCCTCCTCTTCTCCTCCACTTCTTCTCCTCCTCCTCCTCCTCCTCCTTTTCTTCTCCTCTTCCTCCATTTCTCCTCCACCTCCACTTCTCCTCCTCCTTCTTCTCTTCTCCCCTCCTCCACTTCTCCTCCTCCTCCTCCTGCAAGATATCTATTCCTTCTTCTCTCTCCTCTTCTTCTCTATCAACTTGAATGGGAAACAGCTTTCCTCCTCCTCTTCTTTTTCTCCTCCTCCCACTCCTCCTCCTCCTCCTCCTCCAAGGTATCTCTTCCTCCTTCTCTCCTCCTCCTTATCAACACATCAACTTGAATGGGGAACAGCCTTCCTTTCCTCCTCCTCCTCCTCCTCCTCCTCCTCCTCCTCCTCCTCCCCCCCTCCCTCCTGGTCCTTCTGGCTCTCACCTTTCTCCTCTTGGCAAACCATGGACCAACTTTCTGCAAACCTCATTTTGTCCATTTTTGTGCTCAGTCTGTACACGCGCACCCAACGGCTCTCGGCAGTTGTACCTCCCCTTCCCCACAAATCAGCCTCCCAACCTTGCAGAGTTCAGATTGCAACGACAGTCAAACCATCTGCCATTCTGAAGTCTGCTTTTTAGAAACAGGTGGGCGCAAGCGGCCTGCTAATTTTGGGGACTTACCTGTGCATTGGCAAACCAAGGTTAAGAGCTGCTGGGAACTTGGATTTGCAACCTGAACGAAGCTAGAAACACAAGGCTTGAGGCTGGGGGAGCTAATTTAGGCTTCTGTCTGGCTTGAAAGCGGTATTTTGCAGGCCTACCATAAAAAGACAGATTTGGTTCAGCAGTGCTGGAGACGGGAGGAGAATGGCTTTTTACGTAAATACAGTATTTGATAGCAATCACGGACAGGGCTTTAATTTATTTTGATACCTTCAAAAAGAAATACTCTAGATAAGTGCCCTCTTCTGCTATGATTCTCTGCCTTGAAAGCAAATTAAGCCTCTTTTGTGGGCAATCTCCCCCCCCCCCCCCCCCCCCGGCTCTCCGAATGGCGGCCTACATTAACTGTTCTTGTTCCTTTTTTCTTCCTTTTGATTTTTCTTTTTAAACCTCCATAATGATGACAGTGGGGGTTTGTCATTTGCCCAGGAAGACAAATAAGTCTAATAAATGGTAGAAAAATAGTGTGGGAAAATGACTATCTCTCTCTCTTTTTCTTTCTGTCTCTTTCATTATCTTTCTTTCTCTCTCCTTCTCTCTCTCTTTCTCTGTCTCTTTCTCTCTTACTCTTTCTGTCTCTTTCATTATCTTTCTTTCTCTCTTTCTCCTCTCTCTTTTTCTTTCTCTCTCTCTCATTCTCTCTTTCTTTCTCGCTTGCTCTTTCTGTCTCTTTCATTATCTTTCTTTCTCTCTCGCTTCTCCTCTCTCTCTCTCTCTCTCTCTCTCTCTCTCTCTCTCTCTCTCTCTCTTTATCTCTGTGTGTCTCTCTCTCTCTGTGTGTCTCTTTCTCTTCTCTGTCTCTCTCTCTTTCTCTTTCTCTCTCTCCCTTAAAAATCTGCTTTGCTAAAAACCTGATAATTGTATCAAGTTACAGAAATTGATTGCTGCTTACCACAAATATTGATTGAAGCTCATTGAAGGCTGCCGGCTCTGATTAGCTTCTGACGTCACCTGACAAGCTGCTTTTTAAAAGGGGTAATTTTAACCAGAAATCTAGGCAGCTTCACCTTCTTGGCTGTGCCTTTAGACTGCCCAGTTTTTAAAGCCAGCATTGAGATCTTTATTTATTCCTTCCTTCCCTTGAATATATTTCTGAATGGCCTGCATAGGATCAAAGCCCAAAATGACCCAAAATGACCCAGAAAAACAGATAATCCTTGACTTAAAATCATTCCTTTTGTGACTGTCCAAAGTTAACAACAGCACTGAAAAATGGGTTGTAGAACCATTTTCCACACTTAGCACCATCGGAGAATCCGATGGTCATGTGATCAAAATTCAGACGCTCGGCAACTGACTCGTATTTATGACGGTTGCCGTATCCTCAGATCATGTGATCCCCTTATGCGACTTTCTAACCAGCAAAGTCAATGGGGAACCCTGATTCACTTAACAACGATGTTACTAACAACTATTTAGAATAGATTAGAATGACAGATTTGGAAGGGACCTTGGAGGTCTTCTAGTCCAACCCCCTGCTTAGACAGGAAACCCTGATATCCTTGGATAACCATTTGTCTGAAATGATATAGGAGAGTGATGGCTAACCTTTTTGCTGTCGCGTGCCAAAAGCGGGAGGAGCGCGGGGGGGGTCACGTGTGCGCGTGGCCACACCCATAATTCAATGCCCCTCCGCGCCCTGTGCATGCGCATGACCCCCATGCTCCCCCCCCACATGCGCACACAACACCCCCCACACACACACCCCGTTTTGGGCTTAGCAGGCCTCCCTGAAGCCTCCGGAGGCCGGAAATGGCCTGTTTCCAGACTTCCGGTAGGCCCGTTTTTTGCCCTCCCCAGGCTCCAGAGGCTTTCCTGGAGCCTGGGGAGGGCAAAAACAGCCTCCCCCCCTTCCCCCCCAGAGGCCCTCCGGAGGCCGGAAACATCCTGTTTCCCGACTTCTGGTGGGCCCGGAAGACGCGTTTTTCACCCTCCCCAGGCTCCAGAGGCTTTCTTTTCCCCACTCCTCCAGAGACTGAAAACGCCCTGCCAGAGCCTCCACGTGAGTCCTGTACTTACCTGGTATCCAAAACGGGCTGCGTGGAGACTCCTGGGTGGGGAGGCGCTGTCTGGGCGGGGCCAGCCGAAAAGCAGCTGGCTGGCGCAGGCATGCGCACTGGAGCTGAGCTAGGGCAACAGCTCGCGTACCCACAGATATGGCTCCACATGCCATCTGTGGTATACGTGCCATAGATTTGTCATCATTCATTTATTTATTTATTTATTGGTTGGATTTATATGCGATTTATCCGGAGACTCAGGGCAGCTTACAATGCGTTAAGCAATAGCCTTCATACTTTAGTATATACCTGCTTAGTAGGGCTTTCGCCCCCCCCCCCCCCAAAGCGGTGTTCTTTTTTATACAAAGTCAATTTATTGCCCCCACAATCCGGGTCCTCATTTTATCTACCTCAGAAGGACGGAAGGCTGAGTCAACCTTGAGCCTGGTGAGATTTGAACTCGCAGTAATTGCAGGCAGCTGGCAGCTAAGTGCTACTTAACAGCACTTTAGTCCGCTGCACCACCAAGGCTTCTCTTGGGTATAGGATTTCTTCCCTAAACAGGGGATTGGACTAGAAAACTGCAGTGATTCATTTAACAACAGTGGCAAGAAAGGTCATAAAATGGGGGCAAACCTCACTTAACAAAGGTCTCTGCAACAGAAATTACCTGGGGCTCAATTACCTGTGTGTTTCTAAGATGGCCTGCGTAAAATAAAAACCTCACGAGGATCCAAAATGAAAAGAAGAGAACCATTTTTTTTTTAAAAAAAAGTAGAATAATTTCACCAGGAGGCATTACTTGTTTGATTGGCCAAAAAAAAAAAAAAAAAAGTGATCGTAAATAATGATTGTGTTTTAGTCCCTTGCATATTGATCGATCAATCAATATTAAAAATTGGTGGGCCTTTACGGGAAATGGCCCTGCTACTTAAAATAGAATAAGCTGGAAGGCACCTTGGAGGTCTTCTAGTCCAGTCCCCTGAAACTATTTGAGACAAGTGACCATTTAGTCTCTTCTTAAAAACCTCCAGTGATGGAGCACCCACGATTTCTGGTGGCAAGGTGTTCCACTGGTTAATTGTCTTCACTGTTAGGAAGTTTCTCCTCAATTCCAGGTTGCTTCTCTCCTTGATTAGTTTCCATCCATTGTTTCTTGTCTTGCCCTTTGGTACTTTGGAAAATAATTTGACCCCCCTCTTCTTAGTGGCAGCCCCTCAAATACTGGAATAGTGCTATCATGTCGCCCCTAATTCTTCTTTTCTCTAGACTAGCCAGACCCAAATCCTGCAGCCGTTCTTCGTATGGTTTTAGTCTCCAGGCCTTTGATCATCTTAGTTGCTCTTCTCAGAACTTTTTCCAAAGTCTGTTGTTGTTGTTAGTTGCAAAGTCATGTCCGACCCATCATGACCCCATGGACAACGTTCCTCCAGGCCTTCCTGTCCTCTACCATCCCCGGAGTTCATTTAAGCTCAGTCCGACTGCTTCAGTGACTCCATCCAGCCACCTCGTTCTCTGTCGTCCCCTTCTTCTTCTTTTGCCCTCCATCGTTCCCAGCATTAGGCTCTTCTCCAGGGAGTCCTTCCTTCTCATTAGGTGGCCAAAGGATTTGAGTTCTATCTTCAGGATCTGGCCTTCTAAAGAGCAGCCAGGGTTGATCTCCTCTAGGCCTGACCGGTTGGATTGCCTTGCAGTCCAAGGGATTCGCAGGAGTCTTCTCCAGCACCAGAGTTCAAAGGCCTCCATTCTTTGGCGCTCAGCCTTCCTTTATGGTCCAACTTTCACAGCCATCCATTGCAACTGGGAAAACCATATCCTTGACTATACAGACTTTCCAAAGTGTACTTGTGTCTAATTTCCACCTGCCTGAATGGAGTGACTTTATACAGATGATATCTTCCTTTTAAGAGGGGCGACTGGGGGGCAAGGAATCCTGATGAATTGAGGAGAGCAATCAGGATGTATTTTGCAGAGAAAAGAATCTTGTTTGTTCGTTTTTGTTTGCCTCTCTTTGCACACATTTAGTATAGCAATCTTTGAAATGTGAACTGTTTTGCAAAAGATTGCCTTGCCCCTTTGGTTACAGTGATTAACCTGCTTTCCCTGTGTTTTTTGTTTGTTTGTTTGTTTTTATTATTATTAATTTGCAAAGCCTCAAAGCAGGAACAAAATCTGTGTCCAGGCTCAAGGTAAGTATTTTTCAAAATCCTCTTTCTGTCCCTTGGAGAACTGTTTTCCTATTTTTGTCTTTTTCCCAAATGAGAACCGACCACCTGCTGTCTCTTGAAGCCTCTTATGGGGTTTGTTTGGTTCTTTTTTTTTTTTTTTTGCGTTAAAAACAAGAAGAAAATGAACTTGCGATCTCTGGAGGATTAGGTAGAAAGGATCAGAGAAAGAAGAATCATAGGATGTAACTTTGGAGAGAGGTTAAAATACATTTGTACTTTTAACAGCTGTGAAGAATATTAGAAACCACTTCTTTCTTTCTTTCTCTTCTTCTTTCTTTCTTTCTTTCTTTCTTTCTTTCTTTCTTTCTTTCTTTCTTTCTCTTTCTTCCTTCCTTCCTTTCTCTTTCTTTCTTTCTTTCTTTCTTTCTTTCTTTCTTTCTTTCTTTCTTTCTTTCTTTCTTTCTTTCTTCTCTTTCCCATTCCCTTCCTTCCTTTTTCTTTATCCTTCCTTCCTTCCTTTTTTCTTTCTTTCTTTCTTTCTTTCTTTCTTTCTTTCTTTCTTTCTTTCTTCTCTTTCCCCACTCCCTTCCTTCTTTCCTTTTTCTTTATCCTTCCTTCCTTTTTTCTTTTTCATTCATTCATTCATTCATTCATTCATTCATTCTTCTTTTATCATTCCCTTCCTTCCTTCCTTCCTTCCTTCCTTCCTTCCTTCCTTCCTGTTTATCTTTCCTTTTCTTTCTTTCTTTCTTTCTTTCTTTCTTTCTTTCTTTCTTTCTTTCTTTCTTTCCTGCTTTTTTTTTTGCTTGCACTTTTTGGCTTTTTCTTTGTGTTCTCTCATTTTCTTTTTTCTTTCTTATATTACTTTCTCTTGGGTTTTTTTTTCCTGTTTAAAGGTTTGACGCGTATGTTTGATTTATTTTCCTTTATTCTTTTTTCTTCTTTCTTACTTTCCATTAGTTTGTATTCATTTTTATCTTCTTGTTTAAAAGTTTCAATTTTTTTAAAAAAAAGACCAAGTGAAAACAACCTGCTGAAAAGCTTGCCCTGGCATGCTTTTGGAGGGGCAGTTGAATGCATGACCCCAAATTTACTCTCATTTCTAGGGATCGTGAGCCTTCCGAACAGGCAGCATAACTGGGCTGAATTTCTGCAGAGGGCAGGTAAAAATGCATACAAGCATGAAATGTTCTAGAATTTTTAGTAAAAGTCTTTCTGAACACAAATCTCTTTCTCTTTGGAGATTTGGGAAGGGAGAGGGAAGGGAAAGGAAGGGAAGAAAAGGGGGCAAGGGAAAGGAAAGGAAAGGAAAGGAAAGGAAAGGAAAGGAAAGGAAAGGAGGTAAATGGATGGGAAAGAGAATAAATGAATGAGAATGGGAATGGAAAGGAAAAGAAAGGAAAGGAAAAAAATGGATGGGAAAGAGAATGAATGAGAATGGGAAGGAAAGGAAAAGAGAACAGAACAGAGGGAAGGGATTAAATGGATGGGGAAAGGAAAGGAAAGGAAAGGAAAGGAAATAAATGAGGAAGGAGAAGAAAAAGGAGTAGGGAAAAAAAGAGAAGGAAAACTACCTATGAAACCATAATGGTATCTCCTAACACTGTTTACCCAAGTTTAAACAGAATTCCTCCTCACCGCGCATGCCCCATCCATCCCCTTGGCATTTTGCTGAAACAAAACCTGGGGAATTGAATTCAGAGCCTTCCATGCAGAAATCCTCTTTCTCCACCAACCGGGGGAAAGCTGATTGTTTAGCGCTTAAAAAAAAGGATTTAAGGTTTTCTCTCTGAAGGTTCTGCAAAAGAGGTCATACATCCTTCACTCCCCCGCCAGTAGGGTAGTTTATCCCTTCTGTATGGTTATCCTTGAATCACACACCTCCGTTGTACGTTGTGGCTTGGCCTCCGAATCATGCGCTTCGAGCTGACAGCAGTTCAAGGACCGAGAAGCCTGGAAGACTTTTCCTTCAAGCTGAAGTGCTGGTGACAAGTAGATAATTCAAAATTTCCATAGAGTGCGCCGCAGACGGGCACCGGCTCAGCTTTCCCTCCGCTGATCCTGGCGATTCCCCGGTTTGTCGAAACCAGAGATGGCTCCTTTTTCGGAAGGTTGAAAAGCGCGAAGCACAATCAGGAAGGGATGTTGAAGAATTGTGTTTTGTATTTTGGCTGAATGCTATTGTGGAAAGGCAGGAAATGGATGGATTGAGTTTGGCAGTTGGGTTTGGTGGGTGGGGGGAAGTGGATTGTTGCAAAAAACAAATCCAGAAGCACACACAGATAACTGAATCAGCTGGGTTCATTAACTTCTTTATAGCCATAATAACACATAAAGTATTTACAATACCAATAGTTGATTCTCCAGCTCAGATCAGCAGACATGTTTACATACACAGAGTACAGTAGAGAGCTTAACACACACAATGGTTTCAGTTTCTCTTTTCTCTGCACAGAATCAGAAGCTGCAGACTAAGGCACCCCCTGCCTCCAGTCTGTCTCAGCTCCCAATTGGCTGACTTTATTTGCTATGCCTATTCATTGGCTGACCATGTCTTCCCAGTCATGAATATCCTGACAATTGTCTCGGTTGGTTTCTTTATGTACTTATGGAGGGTTCTGTGCTCCCCAGTTCTCTGACCCCCCCCTAAAAATTTAAATAAATAACCCCCCCTTTAAATTTTAAACACCCCAAAACATTGTGGTGAGAACACCGGTGAGTTGTGATGGACGGGCCACAAAGGGTGAGAGGAGTGTAGATGTAATCAGAAGGTCATCCGTCGTAAGGATTGATCAGAAATCGGGAATAAATAGGCTTCTGTTGGGATTTTTGAAATGGGAACAGAAGCCACAGCTTCCGTTTTTAGGATTGGCAATGTCCTCGAGACCACCAGCAGGGAGATTCAGTGGAATAATTGCAATGAGGTCAGAATTCAATCTTCAGAGCCCTTCTGTGTGTGTGCGTGAGAGAGAGAGAGAGAGAAGGAAGGAAAGAAGGAAGGAAGGAAGGAAGGAAAGAAGAAAGGAGAGGGAGGGAGGGAGGGAGGGAAGGAAAGAATGAGAAGAAAGAAACAAAGAAACGGAAGGAAGGAAGAGAAAGGGGAAAGGAAGAAGACAGAATGAAAGGATGGAAGGAAGAAGGGAGGAAAAGAAAGAAAAGGAAAGAGCGAGGGAGGAAAGGAAGTAAAGAAAGAGACAAGAAAGAAACAAACAGAAGGAAGAGAAAGGGAAGGAAGAAAGGAAGGAAAGAAAGAGAAGAAAGAAAAAGAAACAAGGAAGGAAAGGAGAAAAGAGAGAGAGAAGAAAGGAACAAAGAAGGAAGGGAAAAGAAAGAAAAGAAAAGAAAAGAAAGAAATAATTTTCATGTTTCCCAGAAAGTTCCTATCATTCATAAGACAGGGAATCCTCGATTTAACAATCATTCGTTTAGCAACCATCCAAAGTTGTGATGATGGCACTGAAAAAAACCTGAACGACCAGTCCTCGCACTTACAACCATCACAGCATCCTCAGTCATATGAACGTGATTTGGCTGCGTGATTTGGCCATGTGCGACCTTCCCAGCCGGTTTCCAACAACTAGAGCAGTGTTTCTCAACCTTGGTAGCTTGAAGATGGGTGGACTTCAACTCCCAGAATCCCCCAGCCAGCGCCCTGTGATTCGCTTAACAGCCTCACGATTCACTTACCCACCACGGCCGAAAGGTCATAAAAGCGGGGGGAGGGACCTCTCACTTAACAACCACATCCCTTAGCCACGAGGCATTCCTGTCTCAATGGAGGTCATAAGCTGAGGACTGCCAGCTATTTTCACGTCTTAACAATGTTCAAAGCTTAACAGGACCCTGTGACCAATACCTGAAAAATCCACATTTATATTAAAGAGAAATCCGATCTCTTACCTGTCTAGGTGGCTCAGGGGCTAAGACGCTGAGCATGTCGATCAGAAAGGTCGGCAGTTCGGCGGTTCGAATCCCTAGTACGGGTCGCCTGTGTGAGCAGGGGGTTAGACCAGATGACCTCCAAGGTCCTTCCAACTCTTAACTGTTACATCAGTACAACACGACCCATCAATCAGCTGCGGCTCCCGACGTCCCTTTCCAGGCTGATGGGAATTGTAGTCCATGAGTACCACCCCCCTCGCCTTGGGTGGAAGATGCGAAACATTTCAAATTGAACCCTCCCCCCCCAAAGTTTGCCTATCTCTGCTGTCCTCGACTTACCACAGTTTGTTTAGCGACTGCTCCAAGTTACAAACGGCACCGAAAAAAGGGGCTTGTGACTTTCCCACATTTAACAACGGTTGCAGCCTCCCCGGGGACAAAATTCCAACTGACTCCGATTTACAACGGTTGGCAGTGTCCCGGGGTTCACGTAATCCTCTTTTGTGACCTTCTGATGGGGGGGGGAGCCAGATTCACTTAACAACCGGGTTAGTAACTTCACCGCTGCAGGGATTCGCTTAACGACGGTTGTAAAATGGGGCAAACCAGGGGTGAAATGATCCCGGTTCAGACCGGTTCGGAGAACCGGTAGCGATGGCAGCGCGAGGCTCCACCCACGCACCCAGTCGTCAATACTTCCTGGTTGTAACCGGGAAGTAACCTGTTTTTTTACCCTCTGCGCATGCACAGAAGGCTTTGTGCATGCACAGAGGGTCCGTGCGCGCGCGTGGCGTATGCACTTCTGAACCGGTTGGGAAGATAAGTAGATTTTCACCCCTGGGGCAAACGTCATTTCACAAATGTCTCTCTTAACAGCAGAAAATTTTGGGCTCCGTTGCGGTCGCAAGTCAAGGAGCGCCTGTGTTTGCCGAGCGTATTTTCAAGAGACGGGAAGGGGAGGGTTGTGGGTTTTGAAATTCTCACAGGTTGCGTCGCTGCGCGTTTGTGAAGGATGACAAAGGAAAGAAATAAGGAAAGATCAGCCCGCCGCAAAGAATTCCTCCTTTTTTTTTATTTTGAAAACTGCAGCTTTTCGCTGCTGTGACTACAGTTCACAAGTTACCTCTACGGAAGGAGAAGGAGAAGAAGAAAAAAATCAACGTAGGTTAAAATTGGAAATGGTTTAGACCTCCGTGGAATATTAAAATTGCATTAAGGGTAATTTTGGCTTCTTTGCTATCAAGCAGAATGGCTCTGTGCTTTATGGAGCACTAAGGATATTTTGATTATGAATCTAATTTTTTTTTTTTTTTTTGGTTTCTTCTTCCAACCCTTCTTTTCTTTTCAGCTCCTGTTTGGTAATTGAGCTATTTGGACTGGGTTGTTTTTTTTTCTTTTCTTTTTCTTTTTTGCCCTTTTCACGTTTTCTCTCGCTCGCCTTCTGTCGTCTGCTGCTTTCTAGTGTTGCCTGGTTCTGACGGAAGCTTAATGAAGTGGTTGCAAATTCTACAGAAAAGCAGAATCAATTTTATGCGGGAGAAAAGCCGAATAACCAAAGACCTACACACAGACACACACACACACACACACACACACACACACACACACACACACACACATCCTCTGTCTCCTTCTCTTTCTCTCTCTCCCTCCTTTCTCTCTCTTTCTCCTTTTTCTCGTTCTCTCTCCTCTTTCTCTTTTCTCTCTCCTTTCTTTCTTCTTTTATCTCTCCCTTGTTCTTTCTCTCTCCTCTTTCCTCTCCTCTTTCTCTCTTTCTTTCCTTCTCTTTCTCTTTCTCTCTCCTCTTTCTCTTCTCTTTCTCTCTCCTTTCTCTTTCTCTCCCTCCCTCTCTCTCTTTTCTCTCTCTTGTTCTCTCTCCTTCTCTTTCTCCTTCTCTTGCTCTCTCCTCTTTCTCTCTTTCTCTCCTTCTCTCTCTCTCTCCAGATTGGGTTTTAATTTCCAAAAAGCAATATTGTAAGCCTGGACTCTCGGCCCCCACCGGTGATATTTTGGAGAGATAAACAGACAGCATTGGCGGAGCTGGTTTTTGGTTACTGATCAGCCCCCATGTTTTATGCCAATCTTGAAAGAGATTGCAGGGATATTTGTTAAAAAAATGAAGAGGAAACAGCCACAGAAACCTTCCCTTTTCCCTTTTTTTCTTGTTTAAAAGGTCAGCGCAGGGAGCGAGAGACCATAAAAACAGAGAGGATGGTCGTATCTTTTCCAGTTCAGTTCCTTTTGCAAAAAAATAATAAAAAATATCCTCTGAATTACTTGTAGCATCTACTGTGGATGGAGACATTAATAAAGCTGCTGGAATCCGCCCGGCCTCATTTTTATAACCTTCAGATGTTCTGCAGTCCTCGAGTTACAACCGTATTGAGCTCCGGCTGTTACGGTCGTAAATTGTAACAGTCATAACGCATGATCGACGATGATTTTACGTCAGGGTTGTTTGGTTTTTTTTTCCCATTCATGGCCGTCATTAAGTGAATGTCGTAAAGCAAATACAGCGGCCATGAGTGCGAGCGTCGCAGTCACAAAGCGAACACAGCGGTTGTAAGTGCGAACCCATTGATTGAGGTATGGGAGGGGTTTTGCCGAAAACTGGGAGTAAGCGACGGCCAATTCAGTCACCCCCCCCACACCCCGTTTTTGGCCTAGCAGACCTCCCTGCAGCCTCCTGGGCCCAAAAACAGGGCCATGGTAGGGGGGAGGACAGACCTCACCCCCCACCCCGCTCTCCATCCCCACACTCCCCCACGCATGCGCACAAGCCCCTCTGCGCATGCACTCGCGTCTCCCGCGTGCGCCTTGCCCCCTGTGCATCCTGAAAATCAGCTGGCCGGCTGGAGGCGCGTGTACCAGATCTGGGTTTCAGCAGGTTCTTTTTTTTTTTTCAATTTAAAAACAAACTTTATTGAATTTAAAAATATTAACAAACAAAAAACAAAAAGAATATACAAAGTTTCTCTCCCTTAAAATTTACATTTTCAATCCATAATTACACTAACAAACTAAGTACATACGATTATATAAAACACATATATACAAATCTACAGACAGTGACTTATTTACCTTTTCTATCTATCTGACGGTGCATTTTTTTTTTTTTTTTTTTGCATTTCCTCTAATTCTTATCTTTACCCTTTTTTCCTTTGGTTTATCCACTTATACCATCTATTCCATACTGTAAAATACTTTTGAGTCTTCTTTATCTTTTAATTCTAGAGTTAATTTATCCATTTCTGCTCTGCATGCCAGCTTTGGCATATGTGCCATTGGTTCACCCCCACGGGATTAGACTGAGGCAGGTTGGATTGGTTAATCTGAGCTGGTCATTCTTCTCTTGTTGATGCCACCATTGTTGTAAGTGAGAGGCTAAAGAAAAATTCCACTTCTGCATTTAGCGGTTAAAATCCATTTTTTTATTCCCCTCATTCCAGTCTTGAAGAGGCACCAGCCACATTCTAACTTTTTTTTTTTTTTTAA
Organism: Pituophis catenifer annectens; assembly: GCF_029215685.1. Classification (NCBI taxonomy): domain Eukaryota; kingdom Metazoa; phylum Chordata; class Lepidosauria; order Squamata; family Colubridae; genus Pituophis; species Pituophis catenifer. The sequence continues at coordinate 4,899,120 of NW_027256890.1, forward strand.
ATACTTTTGCTTCCTCAGGAAAGGTGGCAAAATTTTATTGGCTTTTCTTGATCTCTCCAAGCCTCCTTGAATGGTTAACTTTCCAAGATGGACTTTCCAGAAAGTCGCTTGGAAAAGTACCTTTTGGGACAACTATGACCTGGATGGCTGAGAATATCCATAGACATCTTCCAAAATGGACCAGTTATTCAGGATATGGATGGTATAAGGGCTCCTATCTTGGGTTGGACTAGAAGACCTCCAAGGTCCCGTCCAGCTTAGGAGTTTAGCCAAAGATTGCTTTGAAAAGCAATGGAAATAGAGAACATGAAAAAACTAGTTTCAGTAGACTGATTAATAGCACTTAGCAATAGCACTTCGACTTATATACCGCTTCACAGTGCCTTACAGCCCTCTCTAAGCAGTTTACAGACTCAGCCTCTTGCCCCCAACAATCTGGGTCCTCATTTTATCAACTTCAGAAGGGTGGAAGGCTGAGTCAACCTTGAGTCAGTCAGGATTGAACTGCAATACTGCATTCTAACCACTATGCCATCAGGGAGGGAGGGAGGGAAGGAAGAAAGGAAGGAAGGAGAAAACGAGCTATAGCAATAGCATTTAGACTTATATACCTCTTCACAGTGCTTTACAGCTCTCTCTAAGCAGTTTACAGAGTCAGCCTATGGCCCCCAACAATCTGGGTCCTCATTTTACCAACCTCGAAAGGATAGAAGGCTGAGTCAACCTTGAGCCGATTGGAATTGAACTGCTGGCAGCCAGCAGAGTTAGCCTGCAATACTGCATTCTAACCACTGTGCCACTATGGCTCCTAATAAGAGGGAAGGTGTTGGGTTGGAATCAACAACTTGCAAATATTCCTAGATAGTTGATGGTGTGTTGACTTGACAGAGTCCTTGACCCTTCTTAATTTTCGGAGAAGTTCTGATCCTTGGAAACTGAAGAAGTTTCAATCATCCTTTCTCTACAGGGATTGCCCAGGACGACCAGAATGTATATCTCTTCGTGCTGATCTGTGGACTAAGGAGAGTCAAAGATCCACTTTTTCTACTGGATGCTTTTTCAGGTCAACATTTTCCCATCCAACTTCTTAACCACACATTTGGCATGGATGACCCCCTACCAATGGCCATCTTTTTGGATGACTGGGAGGCATAATTTGAGGAGGTAGGGGGGCGCCTGGAATGTGATGGATACAGCTGTTGTGTCCATCTGACCAGAGTTTGGGTTTTCTAACTTCTAAATTTTTCCAATTTTGTGTGTTTTTGTGTGTGTGTGGTTCATAAGAACATTTGGGGAGGCGAATTCGCCTTTTTCCAGCCTCTCTTGGTGCTATGGAACTAAGAGCCTCTCAGAGGCGCTGTATCAGTGAGCTGGGCAGCAAAATAACTTTAATCGATCGATTAAAAGAAAAATAAATTGCGCCACTTTCCTTTGAGGACTGAGAACACACAAGATTCTTGGTTTTTAAATGATTTTATGTAAGAGTGAACATCTGATCATTGTGTGAAGGGACAACTCAGGAGAGGACAGGGCACCCACCATCATCCTTGGCCTATCTCCTTAATTGATCACATTACATTAAAATTACTGTCATTGGTTGAATGGTCCATTTGCTCGCCAGACAAATCTGAATTCTCCAGGTTCATTCTTTCGTTTATTCAGTTCCTGGAGCCATCCATTTCAAGCAAGTGACTCTGGGCACCAAACACTCATAAAATCAATTAAAAAGAGTTACAGGATAGTACAAAATTAAACATACAGGGCAACTGAGAGGAAAAGAATGCCATTATGTGTCAATATAGCCAGAAAACGGGGCCCTTCGTACTTAGATTGACGCTACTTTGGGTAGCAAACAGTCTACTAATCAAAGTAGATATAACTCTTAATTGGTTGGCCATGGGAGAATTAGTTGAGGAATTACTCAGACTTCAGATGCTGGGGGATCTAAGAGCTAAGAGCTAACCAACAGCTGGTTGAAATGTTCCTTCTCAGGAACATAATCTTCCACCATTTGGGTCCAACGTTTCTGTAGGCATCTCTATCTTCCCATCTTGGCTGGACTAAAATAACAACTTTAAATGGTTTCAAGCACCAACAAGGCAGATTCTGCCACCAATTATTGTTGTTGTGATCCACCAGCGGATCTGGCAGCAGATTCGGACAGTGAGGAGGTTGGGGAGGAACATGGGCCAGTCCTGGAGTCTGGGGAAGGCTCTGACGAGGGCTGTGTCGGAGGCAGAGAGAGGGCCAGGGCCATCTGACAGTTATCAGCTGCCTTCGGAGTTAGACATCAGTGAGGCAGACAAATAGCTGGAGCCTGTTCCCAGTGTGCGCATGCGCAGAGTTGCCAGATGAAGAGAACAGCTAAAGAACAAGGGTCGACTCAGGAGTAAGGCCACAGTTGGCCGATGAATGGCCCCTCCCAGAGGGAATAAAAGAGGAGCGAAAGGGGAGTGGAGTTTGCAGGAGACAATTAGTCCATTCCTGCATTCTTGCCAAGTATTGCGGGAGTCTGAAAGATATCGGCCTGGCACCTCTCCAAGGCTGATAAAGGTTGGGAATGGTGACTGTGGGAGAGGAAAGACCTTGCTGGAGAGGAATTCACTGTCAATTAAATAAAGGGGGCTTATCAGGACGAGGACTCAGCTTCGTGCTGGTGGGGGAGCCTAGGTCAGAACTATTGTTAGTCCATGTTACCATGCTTTAGTCTCACATTAATTTTAGTCTAACTAGAGTTGTCTCCTCTTCACTTGACAGAGTGGCATCGGGAAGATTCCAGAGTACACCTGCTCATTGTTGGACCTGCCGTAAGTTCTCTACATGCCACTATAATTAACTCCACCCTCCATCCTCCTTCTTGTCCTTTCCTTCTCTTTCCTTCCATCTTTCCCAGCATTAAGTTTTTTCCAGAGAGCCAATTCTTTGAATAAGATTTAATTTAGTTTAGTTTAGTTTAGTTTAGTTAGTTGAACCCTACCTTTCTTGTTTCTACAAATTGCTCAAGGCAGCAAACCTATTCATCCAACACAAGGTCCTCTTATTTTCCCAACAACAATCCTGTGATATGGGCTACACTGGGAGAGAGAGAGACTGGCCCAAGGTTGACTAAGGCAGGACTAGAATTCTTCTGGTGATTGGCCCAGAGTCACCCAACCGGCTTTCGTGCCCAAGGTGAGACTAGAACTCACCAACTCCTGGTGATTGACCCAAAGTCACTCAACTGGCTTTCATGCCTAAAATGGAACTAGAACTCACCATCTCCTGGTGATTAGTCCAGAGTCACCGAACCGACTTTCATGTCCATGGTAGGACTAGAACTCACCATCTCCTGGTGATTGGCCCAAAGTCACTCAACTGGCTTTCATGCCTAAAGTGGAATGAGAACTCACCATCTCCTGGTGATTGGCCCAGAGTCACCCAACTGGCTTTCTTGCCTAAGGTAAGACTAGAACTCACCATCTCCTGGTGATTGGCCCAGAGTCACCCAACCGGCTTTCATGCCCATGGTAGGACTAGAACTCACCATCTCCTGGTGATTGGCCCAGAGTCACCCAACTGGCTTTCGTGCCCATGGTAGGACTAGAACTCACCATCTCCTGGTGATTGGCCCAAAGTCACTCAACTGGCTTTCGTGCCTAAGGTGGAACTAGAACTCACCATCTCCTGGTGATTAGTCCATAGTCACTGAACCGGATTTCATGCCCATGGTAGGACTAGAATTCACCATCTTTTGGTAATTGGCTCAGAGTCACCCAACCGGCTTTTGTGCCCATGGTAGGACTGGAACTCCCAGTCACCTGGTTTCTAGGCCGGCACCTCAACCGCTAGACCAGACAGGCTCTCTTAAGATGCCCCATTTCCTGTTTTATTAAGTTGTCTTGATAAAACTCCACTTTCATTTCAACGTCGAATCCTTGTTTTACCGCTTCCCGTTCAGCTACAGCGCGTCTTTCCCATTTATTAATTCCCCCCCCCCCTTTCCACTCCGGTTCACTGTGAGATTTGAAAGCGAACTGGTGTGGAAAAGAAGATTGTGGAAAGGTACATAATCTAAACATGTATTTTATTTTTATTTTTTTTATTTTCCCCCCCTTTTTTCTGGCTTCCGATGCCTCCCTGCTTAGTTGAGACTTCAGGCAGTCAATTTTTGTCAATTTTTATTTGCGTCAAGTTTCCTCCGAAATGAGTTGTTGAAAGTGCCAGAGGGAGCTGCCAGGATGTTACACATCTGAAAAAAACCCTCAAATTTTCTCTCTTTCTGAGCATCGTCTTGCTTGTCAGGGGCAGGTAGGTTGGTGGGAAGGAGGAGAAAGTTTTTTGGGGGGTTGGGAAACGAATAAAAGAGCAAAGTTTTAAGTCCTCAAATTAGAGCATTAGACTAATTTCCTCTGACGTGAATGTTGGCATGGTAGATATTTGTGTTTTGTTTTTGAAATGCTTTATTTTGGCATCCTATCCTGAACAAATGACTTCTTCCAACTCCGGTGATTTTATTTTCACAATCTGGAGCTTGTTTTCCTGGCGTGCAATCATTCGTGCGTTGCCGTCTTTTTTTCTTTTCTTTTTTCTGCTGTAGGCTGATCCAACCTTCGCCAAAGAAGTTGAGGAGAAGGTGAACAGGTAGGTTGCTGTAATTTATTCATTCATTTATTTATTTAATTTAAGTTCTTGGACATATCTTCGTACTCTTCACCCTAGAAAAAAGATTGTTTGTAGTTAATATAAAATCAATCCTAGAAAAAGATTGATGCCTATCTGAAAAAAAAGTAAAATCGCTCTCCAATACGTTCCTTTCTCTCCAAATGTCTCTGAGCTCCATATCCTCCAAAATATCAAAAAAAGATTTAGGCAACTTGGCACGCATGGAGATCTTGGAAAGACTTTTTTTATCTTTCTGGGTATCTAATACCCCATTCCAATCACCCATTAAAAGTAAAGATCTATAGTCCCATTGTAATATTTTGGTATGTAAAAGTTTGTAAAATTTATCTTGTTGTTGATTAGGTGCGTATACTCCAATTACAAGCAGCTTCCCACTCTGTGTTGTTAATTCAATTGCAATATATCTACCTTGAGTGTCAGCCTCAATTAAATTGGCCACTAAGCCTCTTTTAACGTATATTACTAGGCCATTTTTCTTTTCTGGTGCTGATGCCACAAAATGTGTACCTAATTTCGAATTTATCAAGTACTTTTGATCTGAGGATTTGATATGCGTTTCTTGCAAACAAATGACATCGTTCTGAAATTGCTTCAAATAGTGAAATATTTTCTTTCTTTTTTGTGGAGAATTTAAACCGTTAACATTCCAAGATAAAAATTTATTTGCCATCTCTGGGCGTTCCAAGCTTTGAGAGCATCAGCTGAACCTCCTCCGCCATTTTAGACTTCGGCCTAGCTCCTCCCACTGCTTGTGTTTTTTGGGCTTGTTGAGTTGGCTCTTGAGGCTGTTGTGCCAGATGTTGTTTGTAAGTAGCTCTTGTCAATCGTTGATCTTTTGGCAGCTGTATCATCGTTAATGACTCAAGGGTTGGTGGTGGACCCCCACTCAATAATGGATCTTCTTCCAGAATGGCTCCTCCAGCTAGTGCTTGAGCATAAGTTTGTGGTTGCCCTCCATCTTTCTCTTGTTGAGTGATTTCCAATTGCTTTCTAGCACCCCCTGGTGAGGGTGGCCTTCCAGCCTTTAAAACATTGGCATAAAAATCTTTTGCCTTTCCAACTGTGTTTAAGCGATGTCTTTGCCCAGCGTATGTCACTATTATCCCAAATGGGACATCCCATCTGTACTGGAGTTGCTGGTTTCTTAGTTCATTCACCAAAAAGCCAAACTGCTTTCTGTCTCTTAACATTTTAGGAGGAAGCTCTTTCAGGACCACCAGCTCTTGTCCTTCCACTTTAATCTTATTTCTATAAAACGCTTGCAAGATGTCATTTCTAAGTCTCCTTGTTGTAAAATAAATCACCACATCTCTTGGTAGCTGCTTTTGTTTTGCCAGCCAGGAATTGACCCTGTAAATTTTGTCCATTTGAATTGCCACGTCTTCTGGCCTTTCTGAAATCAGCTCTGCTAAAGCATTGGAGCAAACATCTTTTAAATTTTCACCACTCTTTTCTTTCAAACCTCTCAGCCTCAGGGCAAATTCCATTGATCTGTATTGTAACATAACCATCTCGTCATCCACTTTCTCTGTCTGTATCATAACCTCTCCTAGTTTAGTTGCAAGCTCCAAGTTGGCATCATCAATTTCCCGCACTCTCTCCTCAATCTTTAACATGTGAGTAGCCAATCCTGAAACTGCATAAACAATGTCATCTCTTATTTCATCATGTTTTTCCTCCACCACACTTGTAAGTTTCTTTAACTCCTCTGAAAATTCTTTCATCATTTCTGTCTGATTGTTCAGGGCACCCATTATAAATTCTTTAAGGTCTTGTGACTGTGTATCAGCCGGAAGTTGTTGTTTTTGAGTCACTACAGGGGAACCTCCTCCCCCTTTAGAAGTTGGTGGCTTTAGTTGTTTAGCAGCCATTTTATTTTAAAAAGAGTTTTCCTTTTACAGCCACAAAATCTTATAAACAGTCTTACAAAGTATATTTCAAAGTTTTTCCAAAATAAACAATCCTCTCTTCAGGCTATACTCAATCCCCAGCAGTTTTCTCTTCAGGCAGAGGGCTCTTAACAAGCAGTTTCCCTTTAACTTTCACTTTCCCTTCCGCCCACAACAAAGGCTTCCTCTCCAGCCTCCAGCTCAGGAGAGCTCCGTTTGCAACAATGTAATCACGGAGTTAAGTTCTGTTTCTCTTAAAAAGCTTGCACTCTTGCTTCCGCTCTGTCTGCCTTGTTAGAAATCATTGAAACTCACTGTTTGCCGGCAGAATTGGACGCAGACGTCTTGCTCTGATTAACAGAGGCACCAGCGATCCGGAGCGATGGGAGGGGTGAACTGGGGAGCTCTCACCCTCCGAGTCCCTGGAATTAATCCAGTGACTTTCGGGGAGCTCTACCCACCCCCTCCGACTCTCCTCTCCTTCTTTGCCCGAAGGAGAGTTTTTTCAAACCGCCGGACAGCTGTTTAGCGCTGTCAGGGCGGTTTTTACAGATCGGGTGGCTGGCGGTCTATGGAGACCGTCCTCGTCGTCTGCGGGGCCACCGGAAGTCATTTATTTAATTTTTATACCGCCCTTCTCCCGAAGGACTCAGGGCGGTGAACAGTTAAAATAACATACATATAAAATGTGAATATAAGATGATTAAGCCAATTTGGTTCATCGGTTAAGAATCTTCAGTATAAAGATTTAGAACAATTAGAAGAGATTTATATGATATGTAATATTTATGTAATGTGATAAGGAGATTATTCCCCCCCCCCAAGGAAACCTCTGTTTATTTTCCTGAATTTCCTACACCAACCTTCTCTAATCTCCTCTCCTCCAGAGGTTAGGAAGCTCAACCTTGAGGGCCTCAGGAATTTTCATGCTATGATCCTTCCTTCCTTCCTTCCTTCCTTTCTCCCTCCCTCCCTTCCTCCTTCCCATTTTCCTTCTTTTTCTCCAACTCCTCTCTCCTTCCTTCCTTCCTTCCTTCCTTCCTCCCTCCCTCCCCCTCTCCTTTCCTTCTTCTTCTCCCTCTCCCTCCCTCTCCTCTCCTCCCTCCCTCCCTGCCATCTTTCTCCTTCCTTCCTTCCTTCCTTCCCCCTCCTTCCCTCCCTCCTTCCCATTTTCCTTCCTTCCTTTTCTCCAACATCTCTCCTCCCTCCCTCCCTGCCATCTTTCTCCTTCCTTCCTTCCTTCCTTCCTTCCTTCCTTCCTTCCTTCCTTCCTCCCTCCCTCCCTCCCTCCCTCCCTCCCTCCCTCCCATCTTTCTTCTTCTTTCCTTCCTTCCTTCCTCCCTCCCTCCCGTCTTTCTCCTTCTTTCCCACTTTCCTCCCTCCCTCCCATCTTTCTCCTTCCTTCCTCCCTCCCTCTCTCCCTTCCTTCCCTCCCACCTTCCCGTTTTCCTTTTTTTCAACTCATCTCTCCTTCCTTCCTCCCTTCCCCTCTCCTTTCCTTCTCCCTCTCCTCCCTCTCCCTTTCTTCCTCTCCTCTCCTTCCTCCCTCCCTGCCATCTTTCTCCTTCCTTCCTTTCTCCCTCTCTCCCTCCTTTCTCCCTTCCTTCCTCGCTCCCTCGCTCCCTCCCTTCTTTCCTTCCCCACCCTCTATCTATCCAAAGCAATTCTGGGCAGCTTACTATGATTTTAGTGTCACGGAAATTTCGAGCAACCAAAAAAACCCCACTTCGGTTGCCCAGGCACTTGGCACTTGAGAAAGAGGCCTTGTGGTGCACGATCAACCTTTCCAGCTCGGAAGCGATGAAAACTTCCCAGCTCTGAAGAAATGGCACGCAAAGGGGGAAACCCATCTCCTGCCCAAGAAGCCACATGGTGGGATCCCATGCCCGCTAGCCTCTGCTCATCCTTTCCATCAAACCTTGCGTGGATGCTGGGAGAGGGGAAAACCTTACAGGCAGGAGTCCTTTGTTTTGGATTCCCCTCGGTCAAGAATCTCCCATCGATTCGACACGGGGGTTACGAAGAAGGCAGAGTCAGAAACAACAGCGTTTAGACTCCCGCGTCGTCGGGCAGAGGAAGGAAGCATGATTAATAATTTAATATTCCCCCCTGCCTCCAGGGATTGGGAATCACATTGCAACGTATCTAGAAGATGGCAGGCGAGGTGAGGCTGCACTGGCATGAGACCGGTTGCTCTTTAAGGCTCCTGTTCTTAATTTCCCCAAGAAATCAATAACACCCTGACTAAGCGGTTCTTGTTGAAATAGGTTGGCTCTGCACTTTCAGCTCTTGACATTTGGTGAGGCCTTGTGGCCCAGCCTCAGGAGAAACGGTCTAAATTCCATGTCATGCTTCAGAACACGCCTGCTAGAATCTCTCCAGGAGACAGCTTACCAAATATATATATGTGTGTGTGTGTGTGTGTGTGAGAGAGAGAGAGAGAGAGAGAGAGAGAGAGAGAGAGAGAGAGTAAAAAAAGAAGCAGACATACTGCGAACTCTGGAACTTAAGATTTTAAAATTTTAAAAGAATTAAAATTTTATTTTACTAAGCTTTCGTCAGCCATCTGCTGACATCATCAGAGTATTAAACTACCATTACAGACATCTCTGCCTTTATGGTAGTTTAATACTCTGACGATGTCAGCAGATGGCTGACGAAAACTTAGTAAAATAAAATTGTAATTCTTTTAAAATTTTAAAATCTTAAGTTCCGGAGTTCGCAGTATGTCTGCTTCTTTTTTTACTAATATACCTGGAACTCGTATGTCTTCTCAAGTTTTCGCGGGTGTGTGTATGTAAAAAGTTAAAATCTCGGGTGTTTTTCCGCGTCATTAAAAGTCTGTTAGTTAAAATGCTTAAAATCCTGGCTAAAATCCAGCTTAAAATCCTCCAAAATCCCAACAAAATGCTTTGTAAGGTTTTTTGAAACTCTAGCTAAAATCCTAACCAATACTTTAAAAGTCTTCTTTTTTGGCAACGTTTCGACAAGCTCTCTAACTTGTCATCATCGGGCCCCTACTTTCAGTTTTTATATATATGGGTGGATAAATAATTAAATTAAATGAATTCACAGTTGACCTCTTCTAAGGACAAACATCTAAGAATTTAAGAACTGCAGGACTCGCTAAAAAAAAGAAGAAAAAAGTGAGCAGCTTAGGGAAAGTTTATGTTGGACATTCCATAAAAACACAGATTTTTTTTTTTTAAATGGGGCTTAAAATCATGGGAGAATTGGCAAATCCCCCCCCAATAACCCCCCCCCCCCCCAAGATGCTGATTGTCTATGGAGATTCTCAGTCATCCATGTCATGGTTGTCCCAAAGGTACTTTTTTCAAGAGGCAACTCGACTTTCTTGGTTTGTCTTTGAAGACGTTTCGCTTCTCATCCGAGAAGCTTCTTCCGCTCTGACTGGATGATGGGGAATGGAAGGATTTATGCTCCTTGCAGACGGCTGGTCCTTTGCATCCTTTTGGGGGGTTGTTAAAGCACTTGAGGTTTATCTGTGTCCTGAGTAGTGCAAATGGTTCTTGTAGTCTGCAATTTTTCCCCTGGAAATCCATTCCTACTCTCCCACACCATTCCAAGGGGGTTCATCCCAAATCCCAAGCTAAACATTTGTAGAGATTCTTAGTCATTCAGGCCATGGATTCCCCGAAGGTGCTTTTTTCAGGAGGCAACTGGACTTTCTTGGTTTGTCTTTGAAGACGTTTCACTTCTCATCCAAGAAGCTTCTTCAGCTCTGACGTGGATGGTGGGGAATGGAAGGATTTTTATTCCTTGCAGACAGCTGGTCGTTTGCATCCTTTTAGAGGGTCCTTGAGGCCACTTGGAGGGATACGACATGATCTATTTCCTGTCTACAACACAGTCCTTTCAGTCATTCCAAGAAGGCTCCACACCCTTTTGTACTACTCAGGTGATGCTTTGTACACAGATAAACAAACTTCCAAGTGGCCTCAATGACCCTCTAAAAGGAGGCAAATGACCAGCTGTCTGCAAGGAATATAAATCCTTCCCTTCCCCACCATCCAAGTCAGAGCTGAAGAAGCTTCTTGGAGGAGGAGTGAAATGTCTTCAAAGACAAACCAGAAAGTCCAGTTCCCCCTCGAAGAAAAGCACCTTTGGGACAAGATGCTGATCACGGATTACTGTTTGCTGAGCTGCCTACCTGCAAGAATTAATCCTTGGTAGGGGCTTCCTACAGGTAATCAGGTATTTCATCCCTCAATCTTATGGAATTCCACCTCTCTCCTAGTTATCGTGGCCAAGGGGCAGAGATGGTGGGAGTTCAGGTAGTCCTTAAGTTACGGCCATTCCTTTAACCACCAGTTTGAAGTCATGACAGCACTGAAAACAGCCATGACTGGTCTTTACGCTAAGGACCATGGCAGTATTCCAGGGGTGAAATGCTCCTGGATCAGACCGGATCGTGCAATCCGGTAGCGATAATGGCAGGTGGTTTGGAGAACCAGTAGCAATGGCGGCACGAGGCTCCGCCCACCCAGTAAGTGTTGTTACTTCCTGCTTTTTAAAGGTTAAAAAAGAGGCTCTGATGATCGCGCGGCACAGCTGTGATCGTCAGAGCCTCTTTTTTACCTTTTAAAATCATTTTTTTACAACCTATTTGCCCGAATAGGTTTTTAAAAAATGCTTTAAAAAAGTAAAAAAAAAAAAAAGTTGGCCACGCCCACCCAGTCACATTACCCGCCCTCAGCAAGCCCCGCCCACAGAAGTGGTAGTAAGAAATTTTACATTTCACCAGTGCAGTATTCCTCACGATCACGTGACTAAAACCTGGGTGCTTGGCAACTGGCGTGTCCGTACGACTGTTAAAGTCATGCGGTCTCCATTTGCAGCTTTCCTACAATCAAAGTGAATGGGGGAAAGCTGGATTCACTGAACGACGGCACAATTCTCTTGATGCCGTCGGGGGGGGGAAAGGGTCGTAAATTTGAGTGCAACTCACCTTAAAGATTTCATGCCTAGCAACGAAAGTTCTGGTCCCGATTGTGGTAGTAAGGAGAGGACTGCTTCTACCGGCCATCTGTTGGAAGACGATTAACAAGCTTGAATTTACTCCGTAGGTCAGATGGGGTCCACTTGTTATCAGAAGTCCCCCAAGAAGATCTTCACGCCATTATGAAAAACTGTTTCGCCCTGGTTAACAGTTCTGTATCTGAAGGGATGTCAGCTGCAATTTTAGAGGTACGGTAATTCTTCCTTACTTCTTGGAGGGGAGAACCATGTTGGGCATTCCTCTTGGAAACCTGTGTCCTCCTTCTGTTGATGTTCCTCAAAACTCTTGAAAGATGTAGAACATAGAACATTAGAGTTGGAAGGGACCTTGGAGGTATTCTAATTCAACTCCCTGCTCAAGCAGGAGACCTTATACCATTGCAGACAAATGGTTATCCAACATTTATTTATTAGTTCAATTTATATGCCGCCCTTCTGCGAAGACTCAGGGCGGCTTACAATGCACTTATAGCAATAGCCTTCATTCTTGTGTATATACCTGCTTAGTAGGGCTTTTGGCCCCCCATAACTGGTGTTTCTACAAAGTCAGTTTATTGCCCCCACAATCCGGGTCCTCAATTTACCTACCTCGGAAGGATGGAAGGCTGAGTCAACCTTGAGCCTGGTGAGATTTGAACTCGCACTAATTGCAGGCAGCTGGCAGCTAAGTACTACATAACAGCAGTTAGTCCGCTGCACCACCAAGGCTCTTTTACATCTTCTTAAAAACCTCCAGATGGAGCATCCACAACTTCTGGAGGCAAATCGTTCCACCGATTGATTGTTCTCACTGTCAGGAAATGTCTCTAAGTTGCTTCTCTCCTTCATTAGTTTCCATCCGTTGCTTCTTTTCCAGCCTTCAGGTGCTTTGGAGAATAGGTTGACCCCACCTCTTCTTTGGGGCAGCCCTTCAAATATTGGAAGACTGCTATTATGTTACCCCCCCCCCCCAAACCTTCTCTTCATTAGACTAGATGTACCCTGTTCCTTCAAACATTCATTGTACGGTTTAGCCTCCAAATCTTTTGTCATCTTTGTCGGTCTTCAAACAGACAAAGCAGTTTGAACTGTTCTGTGAAATTGACCAACAATGTTGAGTTTGCACTCCCCTGTTTGGCCCATTGACTTGGATCTTCATGGAGATCCAGAATACAAACACACACATGCACACAGAGACAGACACACACAGGGGGAGAGGGAGAGGAAGAGAGAGGGAGAGGGACAGAGAAAGAGAAAGGAGGAGGAGAGAGAGGAAAAAAAGAAAGAGAGAGAAAAAAAAGAGAAAAAGAAAGACAGAAAGAGTGTGAGACAGAAAGAAAGAGAGAGAGAAAGAGGAGAGAAAGAGAGAGAGAGAATGAATGAGAGAATGATCGAAAGAGAGAAAGAAAGAAGGAGAGAGAGAGAAAGAAAGAGAAAGAAAGAGAGAAAGAGGGAGAGAGAAAGGGAGAAAGGGAGAGAGAAAGAGAAAGAAAGAGAGAGAGAAAGAAAGAAAGAGAAAGGGAGAAAGAGAAAGAAAGAAAGAAAGAGAGAGAGAGAAAGAGAGAATGCGAGCGAAAGGGAGAAAGGGAGAGAGAAAGAAAGAGAAAGAGAGAGAGAAAAAAGAGGGGAGAGAGAGAAAGAAAGAGAAAGAGAAAGAAAAAGAGGGGAGAGAGAAAGAAAGAAAGAAAGAGGGAGAGAGAGAAAGAGAAAGAAAGAGAAAGAAAGGGAGAAAGAGAGAAAGAAAAAGAGAGAAAGAAAGAGAAAGAGAGAGAGAAGAGAGAGAGAAAGAGAGAATGCGAGAGAAAAGGAGAAAGGGAGAGAGAAAGAAAGCGAGAGAGAAAGAAAGAAAAAGAGAGGGGAGAGAGAGAAAGAGAGAGAGAGAGAGAGAGAAACTGCAGAGGGGAAAACACAACTGAAAATGTTTGCCCTCTAATAAAACCCCCTGAATGAAGTTGACTGTTGTACTGTTTAAATCCACCCTATTATTAAAAGTCAGTTCTGATTAGGCTGGCAATTACAAGCAAGAGAGGCCAATTCTCCTTGGCTGATTTATCGGTTTCTTCTTCCTTTGAATTGCGGAATGGCTAAAGAACTCACTGAACTGTAAACACCTCAAAGTTGGGGTGCCAGGAGAAAAGTTTTTAAAAACCAAGAAGAAAGCAAGTCATAAAAGAATGTAAGTTTTCACTTTCCTTTTCACCATCTTCAAAAGGTCAGAAAACCTCTCTGGATTTCCTACCTGAAGAAGCTGGAAATCAAATTCAGGAAGGTTTGGACAACATTAAAACCCCTTTGCGCTCAGCTCCCCTCTTTTTTTTAAACAAGACTCCGAGGACCGGAAGCACAGTTTGGAAAGAAAAATAATTGCGACCACATAACCAGCTCCAAAGATTCTCCTGTGTAAATTATTGGGGGGGGGGGAATCAATGGAAACCAGCTTTGAAATGCAATTCTGTTGGTGCTCCAAAGCCTTTTTTTTTTTTTTTTTTAATTTAGCCCGTTTATTTCTGGATGGTTTGGCCTGAAATTGTAAAGTTTGAATTTTAGATGTTGCAGCAAGCCGAGGGAAGTTTGAGCTAGTTAACTTTTCTGGTTTATAGGATAACAGAGTTGGAAGGGACCTTGGAGGTCTTCTAGTCCAACCCTCTGCTTAGGCAGGAAGCCCTACATCACTTCAGACAAATGGTTATCCAACATCTTCTTAAAAACTTCCAGTGTTGGAGCATTCACAACTTCTGGAGGCAAGTTCTTCCACTGATTCATTGTTCTAACTGTCAGGAAATTTCTCCTCAGTTCTAGGTTGCTCCTCTCCTTGATTAGTTTCCACCTGTTGCTTCTTGTCCTGCCCTTAGTTGCTTTGGGGAATAGCTTGACTCCCTCTTCTTTGGGGCAGCCCCTGAGATATTGGAACTCTGCTATCATATCTCCCCTAGTCCTTCTTTTCATTAAACTAGACATACCCAGTTCCTGCAACTGTTCTTTTAGCCTCCAGCCCCCTAATCATCTCTGGGCTCTTTCCAGAGTCTCTACATCTTTTTTTTACAATATGGTGAGATTAAGGGGAGACGTGACGATGAAAAGGCAGGCTGCTCTGTGTCTGCAGACTGCAAAATTGGGAAAGGACCAACTCTAAGCCTGCACGATTTATGAAAAGACCCTTTTTTCCCACTTTTAGATCTTCGCCAACCATCAGAGAAGCGAATTAGCATCGCAACTCGTAGACCCATCTGCAGTGTCCATTTCCTCAATTGTTAGCAAGAAGGGAGAGATTTCCCTTCTAATGGAATGGAATGGAATGGAATGGAATGGAATGGAATGGAATGGAATGGAATGGAATAGAATAGAACAGGTGGAGGAAGAAGAAGAGAAGAGAATAGAGGAGGAGGAGGAAGAAGAAGAGAAGAGGAGAGGAGAGAATAGAAGGAGAAGAGAAGAGTAGAGTAGAGGAAGAGGAGGAGGAAGAAGAAGGAAGAATAGAATAGAGGAGGAGGAGAGAAGAATAGAATAGAAGGAGAAGAATAGAATAGAATAGAATAGAATAGAATAGAATAGAATAGAATAGAATAGAATAGAATAGAATAGAATAGAATAGAATAGAATAGAATAGGAGGAGGAAGAAGAAGAAGAGAAAAAAATAGAGGAGGAGAGAATAGAAGGAGAAGAAGAGAATGGAGGAGGAGGAAGAAGGAAGAATAGAATAGAGGAGAGAAGAATAGAATAGAAGGAGAAAAATAGAATGGAATAGAATAGAATAGAATAGAATAGAATAGAATAGAATAGAATAGAATAGAATAGAATAGAATAGAATAGAACAGGTGGAGGAAGAAGAAGAGAAGAGAATAGAGGAGGAGGAGGAAGAAGAAGAGAAGAGGAGAGGAGAGAATAGAAGGAGAAGAGAAGAGTAGAGTAGAGGAAGAGGAGGAGGAAGAAGAAGGAAGAATAGAATAGAGGAGGAGGAGAGAAGAATAGAATAGAAGGAGAAGAATAGAATAGAATAGAATAGAATAGAATAGAATAGAATAGAATAGAATAGAATAGAATAGGAGGAGGAAGAAGAAGAGAAAAAAATGGAGGAGAGAATAGAAGGAGAAGAAGAGAATGGAGGAGGAGGAAGAAGGAAGAATAGAATAGAGGAGAGAAGAATAGAATAGAAGGAGAAAAATAGAATAGAATGGAATAGAATAGAATAGAATAGAATAGAATAGAGTAGAGGCTGGAGATCCTATACCAGAGGCCTTCAAATTTGGCAGCTTTAAGACTTGTGGACTTCAACTCCAGCTATGCTGGATGGAGAATTCTGGGAGTTGAAGTCCACAAGTCTTAAAGCTGCCAAGTATGAAGACCTCTGCCTTATACCATCTCAGACAAGTGACTGTCCAGTCTCTTAAAACCCTCCAGTGATGGAGCACCCATAATTTCTGTCCCACTGGTTAATTGTCCTCACGGTTAGGAAGTTTCTCCTTAGTTCTAAGTTGCTTCTCTCCTTGATTAGTTTCCACCCATTGCTTCTTGTCCTGCCCTCGGGAGCTTTGGAGAAGAGCTTGACTCCCTCTTCTTTGTGGCAGCCCCTCAAATATTGGAAGACTGCTATCCTGTCTCCCTTAGTCATTTTTTTCATTAAACTAGACATACCCAGTTCCTGCAACCGTTCTTCATATGTTTTAGCCTCCAGGCCTTTGATCATCTTAGTTGCTCTTCTCTGAACTTTTTTCCCAAGTCTACTTGTGTCTAATTATTTTCCACCTGCCTGAGTAGAGGGACATCAGGGTAGCCTGTTTCTTTATAGGTCTGCCTTCGTTTTAATTTTGCCCAGTTTCTCTTAGACAATCTGGCTGACTGGGACAATAAAGCAGCCGTATCTCCTCAGAAAGACCAAAGAAAGCATCCAGTGAAGGCAGGGGCTCTTTTAATTAGACCTGGTTCTCCTACCTGGCCAAACTCAGAAACGCCATCTGTCAAATGCCCGTTTCGTTAACCAAGTCTGCAGTTTGATCTGGAAGGATGTAAATGGAACTGCAGACCAGGGGGAGTCTGGATGAAGAAAAATAAATAAGTGCTCCTTTGAACCCTTTTGATTAAAAAGAAGGAAGAGAGAATATAGGATATTTCAGGCCATATTTATCCAGCTTCTAGAGAATGGATTTATCTAAATGTAAAAGAGTGGGATGCGGTGGCTCAGTGGCTAAGACGCTGAGCTTGTTGATCGAAAGGTCGGCAGTTCAGCGGTTCGAATTCCTAGTGCCGCGTAACGGGGTGAGCTCCCGTGACTTGTCCCAGCTTCTGGCAACCTAGCAGTTCAAAAGCACGTAAAAAAATGCAAGTAGAAAAAATAGGGACCAGCTTTGGTGGGAAGGAAACAGCGTTCTGTGCGCCTTTGGCGTTGAGTCATGCTGGCCACATGACCACGGAGATGTCTTCGGACAGTGCTGGCTCTTTGGCTTTGGAACGGAGATGAGCACTGCCCCCTAGAGTCGAGAATGACTAGCACATATGTGCACGGGAAACCTTTACTTTTACAAAGAGTGCTGGCACAGTGGTTAGAGTGCAGTACTGAAGGCTACTTCAGCTGACTGCTAGTTGCAGTTCAGCAGTTCGAATTCACCGGCTCAAGGTTGACTCAGCCTCCCTCCCTCCCTCCCTGCCTTCCTTCCTTCTATGCAGTGTTAGAATGCAGTATTGCAGGTTAACTCTGCCGACTGCCAGCAGTTCGATCCTGACTGGCTCAAGGTTGACTCACCTTTCCATCCTTTCGAGGTGGGTAAAATGAGGACCCAGATTGTTGGGGCAACAGGCTGACTCTGTAAACCGCTTAGAGAGGGCTATAAAAGCACTATGAAGCGGTATATAAGTCTAAGTGCTATTGCTAAAGCCCATTGGAGAGAAAGAAGTATTTCTGATAATAACAGTACCCTAGATTCTTGGGAAGAACTTGATGTGTATGGAGGCCAACACCAGTTAAAGAACTGGCAGTTGTGACTGAACATTGTGGTGAACAAATGTCAGGACTCAAGAACCAAGAAACACGTAGAGTTTCTGCTGAGCAGTTTCCTTTATGTTCTTCACCTTCAGACAGAATCTTGCCAGACTAAAGCGATTCTTCCCACCATTAAAGATAGGATTAACAGGTTAACAGAGTTGGAAGGGACCTTGTAGGTCATCTAGTCCAACCCCCCCGCCCAAGCAGCGTTTCTGACAGATGACAGTCCAGTCTCTTCTTGAAAGCCACTAATGATGAAGCTCCCACAACTTCTGAAGGCTCAGTTGATGGCTCTCACTGTGAAAAAATTCCTCCTTATTTCCAGGTTGAATCTTTCCTTGATCAGTTTCCATCCATTATTCTTTGTCTGGCCTTCAGGTGCTTTGGGAAATAGCTAAACCCCTTCCTCTCTGTGGCAGCCCCTCCAATATTGGAACATATGCTCTGAGAACTTCTAGAGAAGAGCCCTCTTAACTCTCTTCCTCCCAACCAAACTCTCTAAACTTGGCCGTCTCTTAGTCCTCCACAAGGCAGCCCCTCCCTCCTGGGAATCCAGACTACATTCCACCACATCTGATAAATTTTGCAGAATTAGAAGAGTTCCGTCTTTATAATTTGGCCCTGGGATTTAATATTTGCTCAAGAGTGGAAGGAACAAGGAGGAGAAAAATATCAGTACACCCTTCTGAAAAGGGTGAACACCTTGTCAGCTGTCACATTCTAGTGCATCCAAATCACAGGTGTTTTTAATCACACAGTCACCTTGCTCAAGGAAAGGACAACAGCCTTAAAAGGCCCAGGCATTTAGGGCAGTAATTGCGTACTGCATAATCCATTCAGGTAGGTTTGGTTGGTAAAAAGCCAAGCATTCGCCTCCTGCCTTCGCCATCTGCCACCATAGTTCCTGCTGATGTAGTAGCAGGATGTGGGCGTGCATATATGAAAGTTCAACAGATGAGTTGGATACAGATACAGATTAACAGAGTTGGAAGGGATCTCTGAGGTCATTTAATCCAATCCCATTTCTGACAGATGGCAGCCCAGTCTCTTCTTGAAAGCTTCCAGGGATGAAGCTCCCACAACTTCCGAAGGTTGATTAAATTAATGAGTTAATCTTAATCTTTTTGGATTAAGGTACCTTTTTTCTCTGAAAACGATCTCTCACCCCAAAAGAGCTGATAATTTCAGCTCCCCTCTCTCAAGAGATCCTAATACAGGTAGTCCTTGACTTCCAACAGTTCATTTAGTAACCGAAGTTACAACCGCACTGACTTATGACCGTTTTTCCCCCCCACCCACCCTTACGACCTACAGCATCCCCATGGCCAAGTGATCAAAATTCGAACGCTTTGGCAACTGGCTCTTATTTGTGATTTGTCCCAGGGTCATGCGATCCCCTTTTTGTTGACTTCCTGACAAGCAAAATCCATGGGGAAGCTTAAGGTTCACTTAACAAGCACGCTACTAATTGAACCCACATCAGACTTATCTGCAAGGTCTCAGTTGTACCAAATGTGAGCCCTGTCTTTTCTGTGTTACAGGCGATGGATTTAAATGTCCCTGTGCTGGCAAGGAATATTCCAGGAAACGCTGCTATAATTGTACACCAAACAACTGGACTATTATATATGACCCCCCAGGTAATAATTAAGTTAAAACATGCTGAGACCTAGGTAGGTCTGTCTATCTGTCTTTCTATCTCTATCATCTATCTGTATCTATCTATCTATCTATCTATCTATCTATCTATCTAATCATCTATCTATCATCTAGACTCTCTCTCTCTCTCCTATTATCTACCTACCTACCTACCTACTTATCTATCTATATCTATCTATCTATCTATCTATCTATCTATCTATCTATCCATCCATCCATCCATCCATCCATCTATCTATCATCTATCCATCTCTATCTATCAGCTACCTACCTACCTACCTACTTATCTATCTATCTGTCTATCTATCTAATCATCTATCTATCATCTATACATCTCACTCTCCCTCCTATCATCTACCTACCTATGTATCTATCTATCTAATCATCTATCATCTATACATCTCTATCAGCTACCTACCTACCTACCTACTTATCTATCTATCTGTCTATCTATCTAATCATCTATCTATCATCTAGCCATCTCTCTCTCTCTGCTATCTATCATCTATCATCTACCTACCTACCTACTTATCTATCTATCTATCTATCTATCTAATCATCTATCATCTATCCATCTCTATCTATCAGCTACCTACCTACCTACTTATCTATCTAATCATCTATATCAGCTATACATCTCACTCTCTCTCCTATCATCTACCTACCTATGTATCTATCTATCTAATCATCTATCTATCATCTATCCATCTCTCTCTCCTATCTATCATCTACCTACCTACCTATCTAATCATCTATCTATCATCTATCCATCTCTCTCTCCTATCTATCATCTACCTACCTACCTACATACCTATCTACCTACCTATCTATCTATCTAATCAACTATCTATCATCTATCCATCTCTCTATCTATCTCTCTATCTATCTATCTATCTATCTACCTACCTACCTACCTACCTACCTATCTAATCATCTATCAATCTCTCTCTCCTATCTATCATCTACCTACCTACCTATCTATCTAATCATCTATCCGTCTCTCTCTCTCCTATTTATCATCTACCTACCTACCTACTTATCTATCTATCATCTATCCAACTCTCTCTCCTATCTATCATCTACCTACCTACCTATCATCTATTTACCTACCTACCTAATCTATCTATCTGTATATCTCTATCACTATCTGTGTATCTCTCTTTCTCTCTCATCTATCTGTCTATCTGTAACATCTATCTGTACATCTATCTATCTATCTATCTATCTATCTATCTATCTATCTATCTAATCATCTATCCCCCCCCTCTCTCTCCTATCTATTCTATCTCAGTTGTCTTGTGAATGAAATAATTTCATATTGGGAGCTGTCCATGACTCACGGTGCTGAAAGCCGACTTGGAGGTTAAGCTTTCAATTGGGACCTAATACTGCCTCTCCTCCCGCCCCTGGGGAGCCCCAGGATGTGTCACCTCCCAGATAATTTATAGCTCCACTACCATAATGAAAACCTTGATCTTATTTGTGTTAAGCTTTCCGAACCGTTTGTGGCACCCGGGTCACAGCTGTGAAAGTGCCTAACCACTGAGATTTTAAGTCCTCTGTATGTACGCTGCCGTGAAGGTTCACCCCATCTCCTAATTAACCAGAGTGTGTTATTAAAACTCAGAAAGGAGGGTCTGGGGGGGGGAGGTATTACGGGGGAATTAATCCTGTTGATCCCATAAATTAGTTTTCAGTTCTCCATCAATAATCAGGTACGTGCAATAACGCTACTCTTTTAAAGAATAAAAATGCGGACCAAGATTAAATAAAACCAGCAAGTGGAAAATACATTTTCTCCTTAAGCCTTTTTTTTTTTTTTAGCATGATGAATGCTGTTAAGTATAGTCGGAAGTTAGATGTTCCTTTTTCATTAGTCTTTGATGTAACTACACCCCTTCTGGAAAACAAATTGGAGGAAAATGTTGCGCTTAACCTGTTCTTCCCCGAAGCCAGTGTTTCCTGCAGGGTTCAAGAATGAATCTTTTTGCTATAAGTTACAGCAGGTTTCTCTTGATTCTGAACATTATTATGTTGTTTTTAAGGTGGCCATGGGGTCTCAGGGATGAAGAGAGAAAACAATATCTCACTTCAAATTTTGAATTGTTTTGGGTTTTTTTTTTGTTTTTTTGTTTTTTTTTGCAAATTGTCTTGGGAGTTGTGTTGCTCCTGATCTGTCTTTTGATCAAAGTTGACATTGGGTAAGATGGTGAGGTTCAAGAACCTTTTGAGAATTTTAGACGGGGGGGTATGATCAATGCCCCCTCCTGCCAAGATCCACTATTAACAGCTAAGAATTCTCTTTTGAGAGAGAGAGAGAGAGAGAGAAAGAGAATGAGAGAGAATGAGAGAGAGAAGAGGAGAGAGAAAGAGAGAGAGAGAGAGAGAGAAAGAGGATAGAGAAAAGGAGATAGAGAACAAGAGAGAAAAGGAGAGAGAAAGAGAAGGAGAGAGAGAAAAGGAGAACGAGAAAGAAGGAGAGAGAAAGAGAAGGAGAAGGAGAGAAAGAGAGAAAGAGGAGAGAGAAAAGGAGAAAGAGAACGAGAGAATGAGAGAGAGAAAAGGAGAAGAGAAAGAGAAGGAGAGAGAGGGAGAAGAGAAAGAAAGAGGAGAGAGAAAAGGAAAGAGAATGAGAGAATGAGAGAGAAAAGGAGAGAGAAAGAAGGAGAGAAAGAGAGAAAAGGAGAAAGAAAGAGAATGAGAGAGAGAGGGAGAAGAGAAAGAAAGAGGAGAGAGAAAAAGAAAGAGAATGACAGAATGAGAGAGAAAAGGAGAGAGAAAGGAGGAGAGAAAGAGAAAGAGGAGAGAGAAAAGGAGAAAGAATGAGAGAGAGGAAAGAGAGAGAGAGAGAGGGAGAAGAGAAAGAAAGGAGAGAGAAAAGGAAAGAATGAGAAAGAGAAAAGGAGAGAGAAAGGAGAGAAAGAGAGAATGAGAGAGAGGAGAGAGAAAGAGAAGGAGAGAGAGGGGGAGAAGAGAAAGAGGAGAGAGAAAAAGAAAGAGAATGACAGAATGAGAGAGAAAAGGAGAGAAAGAGAAAGAGGAGAGAGAAAAGGAGAAAGAGAATGAGAGAGAGGAGAGAGAGAGAGAGGGAAAAGAGAAAGAAAGAGGAGAGAGAAAAGGAAAGAATGAGAATGAGAGAGAAAAGGAGAGAGAAAGAAGGAGAGAAAGAGAAAAGGAGAAAGAAAGAGAGAATGAGAGAGAGGAGAGAGAAAGAGAAGGAGAGAGAGGGTGAAGAGAAAGAAAGAGGAGAGAGAAAAGGAAAGAGAATGAGAGAATGAGAGAGAAAAGGAGAGAGAAAGAAGGAGAGAAAGAGAAAGAGGAGAGAGAAAGGGAGAAAGAATGAGAGAGAGGAGAGAGAGAGAGGGAGAAGAGAAAGAAAGAGGAGAGAGAAAAGGAAAGAATGAGAATGAGAGAGAAAAGGAGAGAAAGAAGGAGAGAAAGAGAAAAGGAGAAAGAAAGAGAATGAGAGAGAGGAGAGAGAAAGAGAAGGAGAGAGAGAGGGAGAAGAGAAAGAAAGAGGAGAGAGAAAAAGAAAGAGAATGAGAGAATGAGAGAGAAAAGGAGAGAGAAAGAGAGAGAAAGAGAGAGAGAGACAGAGACTTTGGTCTCTTTGCTTCCTTTCCTCCATTCTGTCATCAACCAGAAGAAATGGAAGAAATAATAACACCAATAGAGGGGAATATTGGTGCTCTCTGAGCTGGTTTGTTCTCCTGCAGATGTTCATGACCCAACTTGGTTACATCCTGAGTGCTAGAAGTCTTTAGGGATTAGAGGAGGAGGAAGAGGAGGACAAAGGAGAGGAAGAGGAGGAAGACTGTGAGGTCCTTGATGCTCTCTGAGCTTGGTTGTTTTCCTGCCAATATGTCATGATCCAACTAGGGAACATTACCAGTGTTGTTACCTGATGATGTTAACTAGTTGGGTCAGGAAGAAAACCACTAATCTCAGAGAACATCAAGGATCCAACACATTGAACTCTTATTTTGGGTTTTGGAAAACCATCTTGGGCAATTTTCTGGTAGAACATGAGTCTGGCATCTGCTTCCTAATCTGGTGTACCCTTGGAAACAGGGCAGAGAGCTTTCTTAGGAACTTCTGAGAAGTACCGCCGTTATTTGTATGGACTACTGTAATGCTCCCCTTGAAAAGCACCCGGAGGCTCCAACTGGTCCAGAATGTAGCCGCGCGGGTGATTATGGGCGCAGCTCGTTGTGCCCATGTAACACCTCTCCTACGCGAGCTGCACTGGCTCCCGGTGGTCTTCCGGGTGTGATTCAAGGTGTTAGTTATCACCTTTAAAGCGCTCCATGGCTTAGGACCTGGGTACCTACGAGACCGTCTTTTGCCACCAATAGCCTCCCACCGACCAGTTCGTTCTCACAGGGAGGGACTACTCAGGGTACCGTCAGTCAAATTATGCCGACTGGCGACTCCCAGGGGGAGGGCCTTCTCTGTGAGGGCTCCAACCCTTTGGAATGAACTGTCCCCTGAGATACGGAATATCCCTGATCTCCGTGCTTTCCGCCGTGCCCTCAAGACCCTGATGTTCCAACAGACGGGGCTAAACATATGAACATGTGAATGTTTTTAAAATGTTATCTAATTTTAGGTTCTATTTAATTGGGACAAACTATGTTATAATAATAATTTTAATTAGCAATTTTATGATGTTTGTGTATCTATATTTTTCTTGACTGTACACCGCCTTGAGTTCTACGGGAGAAAGGCGGTATAGAAATATAATAAATAAATAAATAATAAATAAATAAATTCGTCATAGAACACTACTAATAATGGCCCACTCCCTACTCTTCCTTTCCAGGAATTTGTCCAGCTGGCCAAAACTTTGATGAAGGACCCAGTTCTGTACAGAGAGATTGTAAGAAAGGCACATGAATATGTCCTGAAGCACCATTCATGGGAGAAAGAAAGGAAGGTCTATCAGAACCTTGTTCTGAGATTTCATGAATGTTCTTGTACCAAACAACCATGAGTCGCCAACCATCGTGGTCAACCAGGTTTTCTTCATCTTAATCATCTGGTTTGTCTTCATTCATGTTAATGTTATTGTCAGGGTTGCAAGTAACACACCGAACAAAAGAAGTTATTACTGTTGTGATTTTGTAGAGTTTGTTCTCCTTCAGAGTCAAAATGCATATACCGGTAGTAGATGTCTAGAGCCTGACAGCCTCCAGGAGCATGGGACTTCTGTTCCCATAATGCCCTACCAGTCATTACCAAAGGACTATGGGAACTTGAACTCAAACATGTTACAGAAGCCCAAATTGAAAAAAATCCTAAATATACAATCAATCTAACCTTTATTGTTGACTGGAAACACTTTATAGATTATTATTATTTTTTTTTGCATGAAGCATAAGAAATTGAACTTATGATTTGTGGTTAGGATGATCAGAAGGGATAGATTATAGGAAAAAATAGTTATGCTGTAGCCCACAGAGCCAGGGGTTCATTTAGAATTGTTTTTATAACAGGTGTATTAAAGAAAATTGGAAATTATTTCTATATATTTTTGTCCTCTCTTTGCTTTTTCACTTTTAGTTGTTTCTTTGATCTATTCTTCCTTCCTTCCATTCCTCCTTCCCTCCATTCCTTCCTTCCTTCCCTCTCTCCCTTTCTTTCTTTCTTTCTGTCTGTCTGTCCATCCATGCATCCATCCATGCATCCACCCACCCACCCACCCACCCATCTACCTATCTATCTATCTATCTATCTATCTATCTATCTATCTATCTATCTATCTATCTATCTATCTATCTTAGTTCCCATTACTTTTTATCCTCTTTTTAAAAAATTCTTAATAATTTCTATGCATCAAAATTGCATGCACATCATGCATTAAATAAAATAAATCTGTCTGAATGGCAGTGCACGGTTGAGGTTATGGTAATAAACAGTGAATATCTGCATTGTTTGGGGTAATTTCCCCTACATCTGTACATGGATACGCAGATATTCAAATTAGGCAGAGGTGGGTTTCAGCAGGTTCTGACCAGTTCTGGAGAACCGGTAGTGGAACTTCTGAGTAGTTTGGAGAACCGGTAGTAGAAAATTCTGACTGGCCCTGTCCCCATCTATTCTCTGCCTCCGGAGTCCCAGCTGATCGGGAGGAAATGGGAATTTTGCAGTAACCTTCCCCTGGAGTGGGGTGGTAATGGAGATTGATTGATTGATTGGTTCGATTTATATGCCACCCTTCTCCGGAGACTCAGGTTATAATGCGTTAAGCAATAGCCTTCATACTTTTGTATATACCTGCTTAGTAGGGCTTTCGGCCTCCCCTAAGCGGTGTTCCTTTTTATACAAAGTCAGCTTATTGCCCCCACAATCCGGGTCCTCATTTTACCTACCTCGAAAGGATGGAAGGCTGAATCAACCTTGAGCCTGGTGAGATTTGAACTTGCAGTAATTGCAGGCAGCTGGTGCTAGTTAACAGCACTTAGTCTGCTGCGCCACCAAGGCTCTAAGGATCTCCACCAAGGATCTGTAAAAGGATATTTTATAGTATCCTTCCCCTGCCACGCCCACTAAGCCACGCCCACTAAGCCACACCCACAGAACCGGTAGTAAAAAAATTTGAAACCCACCACTGCAATTAGGGATATCTAGAACATCATATGAAGCCCTATCTAGAATTAAGCACCAACCCCCCCCCACCCCACCCCCAAATTATTTG
Source organism: Pituophis catenifer annectens (assembly GCF_029215685.1). Lineage (NCBI taxonomy): Eukaryota > Metazoa > Chordata > Lepidosauria > Squamata > Colubridae > Pituophis > Pituophis catenifer. The sequence continues at coordinate 4,925,002 of NW_027256890.1, forward strand.
ACTCTTTGTTGCTATGGATTCCCAGCTTTCACCCAACTCCCGAAAAGCAAAACTCAAATTTGAACCTAGTCAGCCACTTTTTAAATCTGCAGCTGTTTCCACGAGGAAAGAAAGAAAAACGACAACTTTAAAGGGTTTTAAAAAAACAAAAACAAAAAAAGAGAGTTGCTTTTCTCATTCCCAAAGACCGGGGATGAAAAAAAAATTAATTTCCTCTTCTTGTCAGCTGCAGTTGCAGAATTACACACACACACAAGCACACTCACACACTCCGTTCCCTGCGGTTGGTAACTGCATTTTTTTTTTTAAATTAAAAAAAAAATGAATTGGGCTCTATTGGTCCAAAACAGCCAATAAAAAAGACGAATCCATCTCGAAAAGCAAAAGTAGATAAATGCTACCTATCAGAGTCCCTCTTTTAATGATCTTACATAGCATAGCAAGAATTCTGGCTGGGGGTGGAGAGGTGAAAATAACTCAAATCCATCTGTTGAGCGAAGATCATCTTCAGATCAAGTGATTTGATTTATTTATAAATTCCCGGGGAATGGTATAGACAACCGCCAAATAAAACAGCCATTCGGCTGCGTTTCCTTAAGCGATGCTCTTCTTTCTTTGCAAGTTCATTTGTATTGGTTACGTAGAGCGATTTCGGCTCTTCGGTGTATTATTCTCGACTTCTTAAATCCCTTAGTCATTACTATAGTTCGATAGGCGTTGGTAAGATTTGTCTCTCACCCGCCTCCCCATCAAAAAAAAAAAAAAAGCAATTAAAGGAAGATCTTGCGGCCCATAAATCTTAGCACAAGCGTGATTCATTTTTCATTCACGGTAATACTGGGGGGGGGGGGGCGGTTTACGCTTAGAAGTTTCTGGAGTTTTGTTTTTCTTTTAACTTTACTTTACTTTTACTTTTATTTGATTTATATACCGCCCTATTCCCAAAGGACTCAAGGCGGTGAACAGCCAACAATAAAATACATACATACAAAATTTAAAAAGCAGAGATGAAATCAAATTAAATAGTTTGGCCCAGACAGATTTAAAACCCAATCAATTTAAAACAAATTTAAACTTTGAATATTAAAAATAATAAAAAATATTAAAAATATTAAAAATGTTTAAAAAGAGGGAGAAAGTTAGGCCAGGCCCGCCTGGTGAAATAAAAAGGTCTTTAGAGCGCGGCGGAAGGTGCGCAGATCCGGGATCCTCCGTATCTCCGGGGGGAGCTCATTCCAGATAGTAGGTGCCCCCACAGAGAAGGCTCTCCCCCTGGGGGCCGCCAGTCAGCATTGTTTGGCCGACGAAACCACCAAACTGTTTTTTTTTGTTTTTTGTTTTTTTTTGGATGTTGCTTCAATGAAACTCCGCTGATCTTGGCTTGGTTTCATCTGGGCCATCCTGGGCCTTGCGTGTTTGAATATTCGTTAGACTATGCTAACGAAGAGAAGGATTAGCGGGTGACGTGATAAGCCGTCTTCCACAGGGGTGAAATGTAAAATTTGTTACTACCGGTTCTGGCTTGGTGGTGGGGGGGGTGGGGGTAATGTGACTGGGTGGGCGTGGCCAACTTTTTTTTTTTTTTTAACTTTTCATAAGCATTTTTTCTAATGATTTGAAAAGCCTCTCTGATGATCAGGCAACTCAGCTGGGATCATCAGAGACTTTTCAAAGCATTTTTTTTTACCACCACTTCGGCCAAGAGGTTGCAGAAAAAAATGCTTTGAAAAGCCTCTGACGATCCCAGCTGAGCCGCCGCAATCATCGGAAGCTTTTTTTTTTTACTTTTAAAAGCATTTTTTCTACAACCTTAAGAGGTTGCAGGAAAAAATGCTTTGAAAAGCCTCTGTCAATCAGGCAACTCAGCTGGGATCGTCAGAGACTTTTCAAAGCATTTTTTTTATCACCTCTTTGGCCAAGAGGTTGCAGAAAAAAATGCTTTGAAAAGCCTCTGACGATCCCAGCTGAACCACACGATCATCAGAGGCTTTTTTTTTTTACTTTTAAAAGCATTTTTTTGTCGGAAGAGGTTGTAGGTCGTAAATTGAGGACTACCTGTATTCTGTGTTTCTGCAGTTCTTCTCTAGGCTGGTTTTTCCAGTTGGACTACAGCTTCTATCTTCCACAGCGAGTAATGGTTATGTCGGCAGGGAGGAAACTGCTGTGTACAATCCAGAAAGTCAGTCCTTGATGTGAAATGCCATCTATCTATATGTCTATATGTCTATCTCTATCTATCTATCTATCTATCTATCTATCTTTATCTCTATCTATATATCTATTTCTCTATATATCTTATCTATATATCTATCTCTATATATCTATCTATTTATATATCTCTCTCTAGCTATATTTATATATCTCTATCTCTATCTCTCTATATCTATCTATCATCTATCTATCTTTCTATCATCTTTCTATCATCTATCCATCTTTCTATCTATCTTTCTATCATCTATCATCCATCATCTATCTATCATCTATTGATATATCTTTCTATCATCTTTCTATCATCTATCTATCTATCTATCTATCTATCTATCTATCTATCTATCGGTCTTTGGTTATTCGGGTTTTCTCCCACGTAAAATTGGAAGTGTCTTGGAGACATTTCGACGAAGTCTCATTCGTCATCTTCAGGCTGGTGTTTTCGGCTTCATGCTTCTAGGAGAAGATGACGAATGAGACTTCATCGAAACGTCGTCAAGACACTTCCAATTTTACGTGGGAGAAAACCCGAATAACCAAAGACCTACATACAAACACCCGCGAAAACCTCAGAAAACAAATATATATATATATATATATATATATATATATCTCCCTCCCTCCCTCTCTCTCTCTCTGTATATATATGTTCCTGGTGCAAAATGTTTTAAATAAATAGAATAAAATTATGTATTTAAATTCCACCTCACCCCAAAGAGCGACCTTGAGGCAGGGCTGAAGTTAGAGCTGCCCCCCCTCCCTTTCTGACACACATACATTTTTCAAGCTTCTTTTGTCTGCTGCAAAAATTACCATTCCAGCTTGTTTGTCAGTCCACGGAGTCCTCCTTTGCTCCTCCTATTTTTAGCAAGGCCAAAAGCTCTCATGGTGTTATAATTATCCCAATCAAATCTGTCAAGCTGGGAGGGGGAAAAAAAAACCTTAATCCATTGCCTTTCTGCAAATCAGATCCAGGTGGACGTGATGGTTTTTTTCTCTCTGGCAGGGGAGAGGGAGAGGAAAGAAATTGCCAAATGCTTTTTTGGGGTAGGTAATTTGTGGGTTTTGCCAGAAGTGGGAGAAAGAGCATTGGGCATTATTTCTGGGGAATTGGTTGTTCCTCCGTACAAATATTTTGGGCTATGAGAGAGGGACTGGCTCAAAGTCACCCAAACAGCTTTCATGCCTAAGGAGGAACTAGAACTCACAATCTCCTGGTGATTGGCCCAAAGTTACCCAGCTGGCTTTCACACCTAAGATGGGATTAAAACTCACAGTCTTCTGGTGATCAGCCCAAACTCACCATCGGGTTTTTGTGCCCAAGGAGGGACTAGAATTCACAGTCTCCTGATGATTGGCCCAAAGTCACGCAGTTGGCTTTCATGTCTAAGGCGGGACTAGAACTCACAATCTCTGGGTGATTGGCCCAAAGTCACCCAGCTGGCTTTCATGTCTAAGGCGGGACTAGAACTCACAGACTCCTAGTGATTGGCCCAAAATCACCCAAACAATTTCCATGCCTAAGGCGGAACTAGAACTCCCAGACTCCGGGTGAATGGCCCAAAGTCATCCAGCTGGCTTTCATGCCTAAAACAGAAATAGAACTCCCAGACTCCTGGTGATTGGCCCAAAATCACACAGTTGGCTTTCATGCCTAAGGCGGAACTATAACTCCCAGACTCCTGGTGATTGGCCCAAAATCACAGAGTTGGCTTTCATGCCTAAAACAGAACTAGAACTCCCAGACTCCTGGTGATTGGCCCAAAATCACCCAGACAACTTTCATGCCTAAGGCGGAACTATAACTCCCAGACTCCTGGTGATTGGCCCAAAATCACCCAGACAACTTTCATGCCTAAAGTGAGATTAAAACTCCCAGACTCCTGGTGACTGGCTTTCGTGCCCAAGGCAGGACTAGAACGCACAATCTCCGACCCAAAGTCACCTGCCCTGTTTTCATGCCCAAAACGGGATTGGCACTCAGTCCTTAACTGGGTGCAAACTGGAACTCATCAACCCCACACCCTGCAAGCCGCAAGCCCAGGGAGAGTTGGCATCCAGCGAGTCACCCAGAGAGCGAAACGAAAGCCAGTTTCTCTTTTTTAACACCCCGGCCGAGTTTTCACCCGGTCCTTCTGAACGCCACTCCCCGCCTGCCGAAAGGAATTTCAAAACTGGCGAATCTTCAGCGTCTCCGAGGCACTCTTTGGCCGCAACCATAGAAACGGTGAGTAGCAAAAACGCCGAGAAATGTAGCTTGTAGGTCGGGTGTTGTTGTGGAAAGACCATTCCCTCCTTCCCAGGGGACTCTGTTGCAGACCTTCTGTTCCTCCTTCAGCTGCATCCAAATGAAGCTAGGAGGCGCTCATTCTCGATTAATAATTTAGCATCGTAGGACATAACGAACGTCGTTTGGCTGGGCTAAGGCGTATTACGCGGCAGCGTTCTTGCTTGCAAGCGTGTTTTTTTTTTTTTTTTAATCGCTCTTCCCTCTGTTGACGAGAGCACGTGCCTCGTTTGATGGGTACTATTTTGGGAAGCTGCAGAAGCCCAACGTACAACAGAGCACGGATGGAGGCGGTGAGAGCTTCAACCAGGTGGTTAATTAATGGCTGCTGTCCAAATGAAGTAACGCTCCGATGGTTATTATTATTATTTTTTTTAATAATAATCCAGGCAGCCTATTTTTGGAATTCTTTTTAAATCTATGGTTTGAAATGCAGGGGAAAGAGCTGCGCAGTTCAACTCTGGAGACGGTGAACATCCACCCAAGAGATGAATAATTTCTGGCGCTTATGAAAGGGCGATTTTTCATTCTCTTTTCTTTTTCTCCCTTCTCTCCATCTTATCTTTTCTGCAAAAGGAGGAGAGGCCTCTCAGTAGAACAACTAACTGACATGTCAAGCTGCTTTTTTGAAGAGGGCGTTTGGATTTATACTGCTGCAAGGGAGGATAGCCATTAAGCTGAGAGTTTAAGGGTTTATCCCGGCAAGATTCTGTCTATTGTGTGTAAGGAAAGCAAAAACTAGACACCTGAATTGTTCTATGTCAGTGATGGCTAACCTTTTTGCATCGCATGCCAGGAGGTGGGGTTGGGGGGCGGTCACGCACACGTGCCCACACCCATAATTCTATGCACCCTGCCCCTGTGCATAAGCATATGACAACCCCCCCTCCACTCCTGGCATGCGATGGCCCGGTAGATCCGTTTTTCTTTCTCATCTGGCTCCAGGGTCTCTCTAGGAGTCTGGGGAGGGTGAAAACGCCTTCCCCACCCCCCCACCCCCAAAGGTCCTCCAAATGCCAAAATGGCCCGTTTGCCAACTTCCGGTGGGACTGGAAGTTGTCAAATGGGCTGTTTTTGGCCTGTGAGGAAGGCCGTTTTCACCCTCCCCAGACTCCTAGAGAGGCCCTGAAGCCAGGTGAGAAATAAAAACGGGCCTTTCCCACCCACCCCTAGGCCCTCCAGAGGCAGGAAACAGGCTGTTTCCCTACTTCTGGTGGGGCCAGAAGACCCAAAAATCAACTGGCCGGCACGCACATGCGCGCCGGAGCTGAGCTCACATGCCCACTGATGCGTGCCATAGGTTCGCCATCACAGTTCTATGTCATTCTTAGGCTTTTCCCAACACTCCTTCATGTGTACTGTTCTAACCTAGACTTCCTTAGAAAGTAAACAGCACAAACTTAGTCCCGGCAAACCTCTTTAATTCATTCAGCTGTAAATTATTTTCATTTACCGTCCAAAAGGCTTGATAAACAGTCTTTCAGAGGAAGGTTATCAACCCCCACCTATCTCACGTGGAACGTTGCCAGAGAGCTAATTTTGAGATGCAGGGCAAGGCCAAACTTGGCACAGTCACAAACAGAAGTTTCAAATCTTGAATCGGCCAGATGAGCTAATTGCTTCCTGCAAAAGCTCACGTCCTGTTCACTTCTCTTTTATGTCTTAAGGGAGGGCCCAATCATCTCCAAGCTTTACTCTCAAGTCGACCCTGTTTCCTTAATTGTTCCTGTCTCCTGGCAGCTCTGCGCATGCACACACTGGGAACAGGCTCATGCTGTTCTTCTGCCTTGCTGATGTCAGACTCCAGAAACCTCGGAGGCAGCAAAGAGCTATCAGATGGCCTTGGCCCCCTCTCTGCCTCCAATTCAGAGCCCTCATCCGAGCCTTCCCCAGACTCCAGAACTGGCCCACGTTCCTCCCAAACCTCCTCACTGTCCGAATCTGCTGCCAGCTCTGCTGGCCACTGGTGAGCCACAACATGAACAGTTCCATAACGCAACCTTGAGACTTTTTTTAAAAAAAAAATACCACCACAAAGAGGTGTTGTTTTAATACAAAGCGTTTCGTGACTGGTGACTTTTCCCTGCATTCATCCCGGCGCACAATCCCAATAAATTACAACACCCAGTCTAACGTTTAATTGTAGGGGATATTTAAATCTTGTCAATTAAGGGCTTTGCAAATTATCAGCTTCATGGTGGTTACCTTATTTCTCCTCCCTCGAGAGGTTGGTCACGATCAATAAATTAAAGAAAGGCCGTCTTTCGCCTCCCTTTTGATGAAAAGGGAGAGAGAGAGAGAAAACGATAGCTCGGTTGTTTATTACCCTTATTACATTATCTGTGGCAGCCAGGCAGAGAGGAGGAAAGGAGCGAGCAAAGTGTCAGGATGCTCCGAAATTTAATGAAGTGGTTCCAAATATTAATAGAGCGACTGAATAATGGAAGTGCACATTTTCCGGAGTCCTCTGACAATAACTATAAGGAGGCCTCCCGGAAGCCGGAGAGATGGAGATTGGCAATGAGAAAGTGCCACTCTGGCGTATTGCAAGACCAGGAATATATTTGCCGGGGTAAATGGGGATATTTGTTTAAATTCGGTCATTCTACAAGTCTAGGAAGGGAAGAAGGTGGGATAACGGTTGCTTCGATCCTTCACGATGGGCAATCTGGTTTTCGCTTGCTGGGAGAAACTTGACACCAGCCGGTCCTTAATTGGTGGGATTTTTGTGAAGGCAAGGCAAGAATTTGGAATCGACTGGATACCAAACCTGGGGAACAGATCTAGGATGGATTTTTCAAGGCTCAGGGGCTCATTCTGAAGGTGTGGCAGTTTGGTGTAAAGTCACCTTGTGGTCCAAAGTCAACTTGTAGGGGAAATGGCATAAATATTTGAAAGAATAGAATAGAATAGAATAGAATAGAATAGAATAGAATAGAATAGAATAGAATAGAATAGAATAGAATAGAATAGAATAGAATAGATTTTTCTTCTTACAAAGTAGAATACAATGGGACTGGACTGGACTGGACTGGACTGGACGGACTAGACTAGACTAGACTAGGGAATGAAATGAAATGAAATAATGAAATAAAAGAACAGAACAGAACAGAATAACAGAGTTGGAAGGGACCTTGGAGGTCTTCTAGTCCAACCCCCTGCTTAAGCAGGAAACCCTACACCATTTCAGACAAATGGTTATCCAACATCTTCTTAAAAACTTCCAATGTTGGATCATTCACAACTTGAATGGAATGGAATGGAATGGAACGGAACGGAACGGAACAGAACAATAGAACAGAATAACCAAGTTGGAAGGAACCTTGGAGGTCTTCTAGTCCAATCTCCTGCCTAGGCAGGAAACCCTACACCACTTCAGACAAATGGTTATTCAATCTCTTCTTAAAAACTTCCAGTGTTGAAGCATTCACAACTTCTGGAGGCAAGTTGTTCCACTGACAAATTGTTCTAACTGTCAGGAAATTTCTCCTTAGAATGAATGGATGGATGGATGGATGTGCTTTATCTCTATGGGTCTATGGATGGCTGAACCACATTCTCATGAACATTGGCAGGACCAACTACCATATACATATTAACAAGGCACAAACCCAAAACTCCCTTCTAGCACTGATGATGTTCCCTAGGTGGGTCATGAAATGTCTGCAAGAAAACTGCCAGGCTCAGGAAGCACCAAGGACCCCTCAGTCCTCCTTCTCCTCCTCTTGTCCTTCTCCACTCCACAAATACCACTCCCTCCTAGCACTGATGATGTCCCCTACTAGGGTCATGAAATGCCTGCAAGCAAGCAACCAAGCTCAGAGAGCACCAAGGACTCCACAATTCAACCCTGAGCTACCGAGACACCCTTCTATTGGAACAGAAGTCTTTCTGAGTCTTCACTTAATTCCACTCAACTTTAATGCATGTCTGGTGCCCCGTCTTCTCTGATGTCTTTTTCAACAAGCATTAGGGAAATTAAACTCCTCGAGAGCTGTGGAAATCCAGCAAAGCTATTTTGAGCTCAAAGTGTATGTGAAGTGAAAAATTTGCTGGCGATCAAATGCAGGAAGGGAGGACAAGGATGAAACAATCTCACCGCATGAGCAAAAACCTAGCAAACTAAGGGGGGAAAAAGGATTAAAACCAGAATCTACCCAGGAGGAATCTCTTCCCTTTCGCTTCTGCGAGGCTGAGTGTCATGCCCCTGTCGGAGCCTGAATCCATGGGGGGAGATGAGCTGGAACTGGAGCCGGCTTCGTTGGCTTTGGAGGAAAATGGGGAAGGGTAGGGCCAGTCAGGCCAGGGCCTTTCAGGATTAGGACAGCTGGAAGGCAGGGAAGAATGACAGCAGGATAACCAAGAGAGGCTAAGCAAGAGCGGCTGAACATGAGAGACAG
>NW_027256890.1:4938896-4961396 GCF_029215685.1 Pituophis catenifer annectens
AGTATGAATCCCCTTATTGGCACCAACTCTGCTCCCCAACGCCCCTTTTACGGCCTGGAGAAAAGCTCTCCCACAAATCTGCAGATACGCCAGTCCAAATGCTGTAAACAGAATGACTGCAATCAATCACTTCGCCAGAGCAAGATAATGAATCCCAGATGGGAAGAATACTTCCAGCAACACAGGATAGGAACACAGTAGCACGACAGTAATTCAAACAGTCAGGAGGAAATGCCAGGAATGCAGATCACAACTAAACTCTCAACACCGGATTAATTCAGGGTTTATTCACGACAAACGCCCCTCCTTTAAACTCCATCCCCAGGTGTGCCTTGTGAAGGGAATCAGGGCCCTTTCCTTTTTCGTAAGCCACGCAACCCACGCTCTCTTCTGCGTTCTTCCCTGCGCACCCTAGGATGATGAGGGGGTGGGCTTTGGTCTTCATCTGAACCCCCTCTCCCTTGTTCTACCTCTCCCCGGCTCTGCCCAGCCTGACTTTGCCCTTCCCCAGTTTCCTCCACAGCCAACAAAGCCACTTTCCTGCTCTCTGTCAGCTGTTCGTCTTCCGTCTCAGAGTCAGACTCTGAAGGGGGGCATGACAAAGTCCACGAGGACCCTTCAGAGATGACCCATGAATGAATCCAAAGGAATCTTAGGAGTTAGAAAGCAAGGAAACATATCTCCAAACTTGAAAAAAAAAATCAAGCAGATATGTTGTTGCAGAGAGCCCTGTAAAACCAGATCTTTACCAGTTTTTTTTTTGTTTGTTTGTTTGTTTGTTTACATTTCCACCTTTCCTCCCGGGGCAAATTATTTACTTACAAACACATTCTATCTTGATTTCTGATCGGAACCAGAACAAGACAAATCTGAGAGCAGAATGTGAGCTCTCCAATGGGGGGGGGGGCTAAAAATTCTGTGTTGCCAAAAAGCTGCTGAGATTCTAAGGGGGAAAAATAAATAAAAAGAATTCCTAAACACAAGTCTGAATATGACAAATGGCCACAGAATTTTATTTAATTAAAAAAGGGGGAGCTTTTATATTCCCCTCGGTGAAGGCTCGCTTTGTGATCTTTCCTACTAAATCACTTAGTAAATCCTCTTTGAAAGAATGAAAAAAAAAAGATAAATACTTTCCACATTCTTTGGCGCTATTTCTGGAGAGAATTAAGAGAAATTAGAAGTACCAAAGTAAGTCCACCTTACGATTTTGTTTCTGCTGGTCCTTGTTTGCTCAGATGTTCTCCTCCATCTCACGTGGATTGAGATACAGCCTTCAGCTTCTCCATTTTTCCCTCCCACCCATTGTGTCCCCCCTCCCCCAAACATAAGAACCAGATGACAAACCTGAAATAATTAACCAGCTTGAAAACATCTAAACCATACATCAGGATTTACTTTTTGGGTCTTGATTTGGAAAGATCAACTCAAAGAATGAGATCTTAATTTGACTTTTCCTTATTTAATTTTTTTTTATTTTCCCTCGTGTGTTGGCTTCAAACACCTCTCTACAAGTCCCATTCGATATATATTTTTGTTATTTTGGGATTTTGATCATACTCTAGATGTTTTCCACAAAAAAACCAACGACCCACAGTTGGGTTGTGCACCAAGTTCTATTTCTCTCTCTCTCTCTATGCTCCTCATCTTTGACTAGTATCTCAACGTAAAGGCAGAAAGGTGAGTGGGGGAAAAAAAAAAGAAGAGATAAGAAAGAAAACAAAATCTTTTTCAGGTGTATTGTTACACTTTTTCATGGAGCTGCTCCATGTAGTTCCTTAGTTCTTTACATTCCCCCAAGTCCATGTCTTGACAAACCCATTTGATATCGTCCTCACTGCTGTTCAAAATGGAGTTGACCGTTGGGTAGCCACCATCCGAAGAGATGGTAGTGAAAGTGGTAAATTGGACACGTTTCCGTTTGGAGGTCGGCGAGGTGGCCTGTTCGTTCTTCTGCTCCTTCCCTTCCGGGGAGGTAACAGAGTCTGTGGATTGGAAGACTTGGCCGTTGAGGTTCTTCTGAGGATTGGCACTAAGGAGATATTTGCTTTCTTCTAAATCCATGCTCCGGTCAATGGCTGTGATGCATTCCTCCTGTTGGGTGGAGAAATTGAGGTGGTTCTCCAGCAGCTCAGCTCTATTACTCAGTCCTACCCAGTCGTGAGAATGCCTCAGTCCTTCTTGCTCTTCAAACGGAGCCTGCTTATGCCTGTATTTCAAGGCGAAGGTGACGCAGTTAATGAGGAACACCAAGATGGCCAAGCAGAAGACACCTAGCAAAGCATACATCCCGATTTCCAAGTCACTCAAGCCCCTGGGTGTCTCATCAGGATCGTCCTCTTCCAAATCTCCATTGCTCCTGGGCAAGTCTACCTGAGCTGGAAAACTGGTGAAGTCTATCGGGAGATTTTGCATATGACCGTCATCGTCTAGGAGGCTCTCTCGGTCTTCCTTCTTACTCAGGATGGACTTCTGAGTGCTGGTTGTCCTGGTTTCTTCATGTCCCATGGAGGAGCTGTAGTAAGGCCCCTCTGGGCGAGATCTCTCCTGCAGGCTTGTCTTCTGACGACGATCAGTGGTCCGGTTTTCCAGGCGGACCCCGTCTCTGCCATGTTTGCTGTCAGTTGGGTTGGGGACGGTGTCATTTTGACCAAACTTGACCTTGATGTTCCCGGTACCCCACTGCCAGGACGCTCTTCCTTTTGGACTTCTGGCACGATTCGCTGATCACCAGCTCTACTTTCACCAACAGGCCCTGTCCTTCTGACTCGGCCACGAGGAAAGGCCATTTAAACTTGGGGCTCTGGTGGACGGACACCACCTTCTCATCCAGAGATGTGGCCACCAAAGAAAAGTCCTTGGCATCGTAGATATCTAAGGGCATAACTGCTCCGTCGCTGAACTGGATCCAGCAACTCATCACGGCTTCCTATTTTGGGGGGGAAATGGAGACAGAATGATACTGGGACGAACCCATCAAAATGTTGTTGTTTTTTTCCATACAGGTTGTCCTCGACTTACAACGGTTTGGTTAGTAATTGCTCAAAGTTACAACAGCATTGGAAAAAAGTGACTTAGGACCGTTTTTAACACTTATGGCCGTTCCAGCATCTCCCATGGTAACGTGGTCACAATCCAGACGCTTGGTATTTATATGCTCGGTTCGTATTTATGACGGTTACACTATCCCGGGGTCATGTGATCATCTTTTGCAACCCTCTGACCAGAAAAGTCAGTGGGGAAACCAGGTTCCCTTAACCTGGTTAGTGTTAGTAAGGGATTCAATTAACAATGGTGGCAGGAAAGGTTGTAGAATGGGCCAAATCTCACTTAAGAAATGTCACATTTAGCAACATAAATTTCAGGCTCAACTGTCGTAAGTCAAGGACTAACCTGTATACAGTCAGAATGCAGACTTTTGAAATACTGAGATACCATGTCAATTATTAATTTATTAATTTATAAAATTTATTGGGCGCCCGTCTTACCATCAAGATGACTTCGGGGGCTTGCAATCATATACTGCATTTTTTGGAGTATAAGACGCTCCAGACTATAAGACGCACCTATCTTTTTTGGGGAGGAAAACAAGAACAAAAAATCTGCCTCTGCCTCCCAGCAATTGGCCTCCTGTCAACAAACAGCAGAGGCCGAAAATGGGGAGCACAGAGGCGGCAATCGGCAACGGCAATCCCTGTAGCCTGAAACAGCTGATGGTCGGGAGGCCCATCCAACCTGACAATCAGCTGCTTGTATTAATCAGGTGCCCAACATTTTTTAAAATATAAATAATGTTGGACATCATTTTATACATTTTCATGTACATTAAAAAATGTTGGGCACTTCATTTTTAACTTCCCTGTTGGCAATAATGATGTCCCTCTGGGACCAAGTAAGAAGCTGCATCTCCAACAGCCCTTAAAGTTACAGTATTTTTGTTCAGATGTCCCTTCCGTCCTTTCCATTTTTCTTCTCCAATTGTCCCTGAATATCCTGCGGCAACTGAGCTAAATGATGGTGTTTGGTTGTTGCTGTTGTTGTTTTAAGATAAACTAATGCAGACCTCATAAAAGGAGAATATTTGTAGCTCAGGGTTGAAATGCATGGTCCTTGGTGCTCTCTGAGCTTGGTTGTTTTCTTGAATACATTTCTTGACCCAACTAGGGAATATCATCAGTGCTAGAAGGGAGTGGGGTTTGCAGAAAGGAGGAGGAGGGGGAGGAGGAGGAGGAGGAGGATTATTAACTGTGGGTCCTTGGTTCTCTCTGAGCTTGGTGGTCTTGTTGCAGATGTTCCATGACCCAAACATGATGGTATGACCTAGTTTGAATAATGAAATGTTGTTGTAGCCCGTACGCGGCCTGTGCAGCTAGTAGCTGATTCAGACAGCGAGGAGGCTGGTGTGGTGCTGCGCCAGCAGCCTGTGCAGCTGGCACTCGAGTCAGACAATGAGGAGGCTGGAGAAGATGTGGTGCCAGAGGCGGGGATTCAGCCAGGGCTTTCAGAACCTCCAGGAGCTCCCATAAGTGAAGAGGAAGAAGAGGAGGAGCCTCTTCTTGATGTACGGGCGCGCAGAGCTGCCAAAAGGCAGGAGTGGCTCCTCAGGAGGAGGTCTCTTTGAGAGTAAGGCTTGGAGCTAATTGGCCACTCCCTTAACCTATTTAAGGAGGAACACCAACTGAAGCAATTTGCAGGGAACAACTTCGTTCACTCTCCTTCGTGTCTTGATCTTAGTTCTCTGCAAATTGCTTCTGGGCTTTCTGCCAACCATAGTAAGATTAAGATTATTTATTCTTTGGATTCTTGCAGGCTGTTAAGAAAGTTAATTAACAGCCTTTGTTTGAAAAAGACTGATTTAATTTAGTAAACTAAGGTTTGTACAGACTTTGTGTGCGCTGCATTCTTTGGGGTCCGTAGCTGGGGCAGAACAAATGTCTGCAAGAAAACCACCAAGCTGAGAGAGAACCAAGGATCCCTAATGCAGACATGGAGCAAAATGAACTGAACGCTGGAAAAATGAGAAAAAGAAGAAGGAAAGAAACCAAGAAGGACCCTAAAGCCAAAGACACTTCCTTACAGTGGACAGTAAGGCACATTTGGGTTGTTCAGAAGCACTCCAAAAGCTAGAGCTGATCCAATTCTAAATATGGTCCCCAACTGCTGGGGCTGAGACACGCAGTCTTGAATTTTCATCTTCTGCTACCCCGCCCAGCTCAAAGTCTTTCTTGAAACCCTCTATAAATTGATGGCCACGATCAACTCTACTGATAGCAGGTTGAGTTCTGTAGCTTTGGGCATAGCTGCTGGATCTCCTGATGCTGAGCTGTAGCAGATGATCTCAAGATCAACAACCACTCCACACAAGAGGGAGAACAACTTTACAGTTTACAGATTAACAGATTTGGACGGGACCTTATACTGTAGGTCATCTAGTCCAATCCCCCCCCCCCCCAAAGCAGGAGACCTACACCATTTCTGGCAGTCCAGTCTCTTCTTGAAAGCTTCCAGTGATGAAGCTCCCACAATTTCTGAAGGCAACTTCTGTTCCATTGCTCTCCCTGTCAGAAAATTCCTCCTTATTTCTAGGTTGAATCTCTTCTTGATCAGTTTCCATCCATTATTCACGTGCTTTGGAAAATAGCTTGATCTCCTCCTCTCTGTGGCAGCCCCTCAAATATTGGAAGACTGCTCTCATGTTTCCCCTGGTCCTTCTCTTCACTAGACTAGCCATGCCCAGTTCCTGTAACCGTTCTTCATATGTTTTATCCTCCAGTCTCCTAATCATCCTGGTTGCTCTTCTCTGCATTCTTTCTAGAGTCTCCAAATCTTTTTTATAGCGTGGTGACCAAAACTGGATGCAGTTTTCTAGGTGTGGCCTTACTAAGGCTTTATAGAGTAGTATTTGCTCTCTCTTTGCTCTCTCTCTCTCCAACCCCCACCCCACCAGCTCTATTCTATCCATCTCCCCAAAACCATAAGGCAGGCAAAATCATATCTGGATGGGTTCCATGCTGAAGGACCAACAAGGTTAAGATGATGGAACTTGCTGAGATAGCTAAATTGACTCCTTTAATCAGAGAAAAAAGACAATATCTACAGTACGTTTATTGCTGTCTGAAATCTCGTCTAGGCTTCTTTCTTTTTTCTTTTGCTGTGAAACAGAAAAAAATGAATTTACGATTTATGGTCGGGATGATTAGACAGGATAGATTATAAAAAGGAGAGGGATGTTGTAACCATCGAGGAAGAGATAAATTGATAATTGGACTTATAACTGCCATAAAGAATATATTACATGTTACTCCTTTGTAGCTTTTTTCCTTCTTTTCCTTCTTTTTTTCCCTCTTTCTTGCACATCAAGCTTTCATTTTCTTTTCTTTTTCTGGCTATATAATTAATTTATGTTGTTGTTTTTTTCCTCTTACTTTTTTTAAAAAAAACTTCTTTAATAAAAATTATATACATAAAAAATGAAGGACCGCCAAGGTTAAGGAACAGCTAGATTTGCAGTAGAAACCCGAGTGTATAGAAACTTCTTCCCCAAAACATGTATTTTTGGCAGGTGAACAGTGCGATGTTGTATTATTTATGAGAGGTTACCAGAAGAAAAAGAAGAAAGAAAAAAAAATGTTTTTTTTTTTCATCCAGCACTTGCTCTAGTTTTACCGCCCTATTTACTGGAACAATGCTTCTCTATTTAGGAGTTCGGTGGCCTTCGGGGATGAGCACCTATAAATCTAAAATGTCCTTTTAGAATAATATTAACAATCGCACAAGGACACCAGCACCAGTTCACCTGCTCCGCTGGCAAGAGTAGGCAGGAAAAAGAGATTTGGAAAATGGCGGACTGTTGTCAAGGAGCGCTGAAAGTTTGGCATCTGCTCTCTCTCTCTCTCTCTTTGTGTGTGTGTATGTATGTGTGTGTAGGGGGCGTCTTTTGTTCCCATTTACCCATTTCTATTTCCCAGAAGGTTGTTTCCTCCAACTGGAAACTTTGCGGGGTCTTGGTGGGCACGAGTATCTATGATGGGAGGTATATTGTCAGAGTAAGATTATGGGAGATGGTGACGAAGAGGAGGAAGGAGAGGGGATTAATAGGACTGAAGAAGGAGAGTTGAAGTAGAAGAATAATATTGGGGGGGGGAAAGAAGGGAAAAACTAGGGAAGGGAAGGGGAAGGGATGAATTGGGAAAGGAAGGGAAGGGATGAATTGGGAAAGGAAGGGAAAGGATGAATGGGGAAGGGAAAGGATGGAAGGGAAGGGATGAATGGGGAAAGGGAGGAAAGGGAAGGGAAGGGGAAGGGATGAATTGGGAAAGGAAGGGATGAATGGGGAAGGGAAAGGAAAGGAGAGGAAGGAAAGGGATGGAAGGGAAGAGATTAATGGGGAAAGGAAGAGAAACGATGAATTGGGAAGGTATGGAAGGTATGAATGAGGAAAGGAAGGGAGGGAAGGGAAGGGATGAATGGGGAAAAGAAGGGAAAGGATGAATGGGGAAGGGAAAGGATGGAAGGGAAGGGATGAATGGGAAAGGAAGGGATGAATGGGGAAAGGAAGGGAAGGGATGAATAGGGAAGGGACAATGGAGAAGGGAAGGAAAGCAATGAATGAGGAAGGGAAGGGAAGCTATGAATGGAGAAAGGAAGGGAAGGGAAAGGAGAAAAGAAGGAAGGAAAGGATGGAGGAAGGAAGGAAGGGCAATGGGGGGAGGGAGCAAGGAAAGAAAGAAGGGAGGGTGGGAAAGGAAATGAAGTGGAAGAGGACAAGGACGAAATAGACATTAACAACACTGCCTAGCCCTCCATTTGGCTGCCTGCAGTTTCGTATGGCCCTTTCAAATGTTGCCAGCACAATAGATCCCGTATCCACCTACGGCTTGTCAAAGTATCAATTGAGAAGCAATGGCTGATGCTTCAGAAAGAAAGGAGGACCCCACCGTGCTCAGACCGGACACTTGGAGGCCCAACCAGAGAAAAGGAACTTCAGCAGCTACCTGCTTTTCTGCTTGAAGCACTTCGTGGGCAATGGCCGTAGCGAAGATTGCTCTGTTGCTTCCGGTGCTCAGCTGTAAGGAGAGCGAGAGGCCCGATACCAGCTGGACGCCCAGATCAGTGATGGTCACCTTCTCATCCAGGACGGTCACCGTCTTCTCTGCCAAGATGGCATCGGAAAGTGGGGACAGGATCTGCAGGAGGCGACCAAAGGGACAGTTCATCTCTACATTTCCAAGGAAATCACTTTTCCCAAACACTCGATGAGTCTCACTTGTATCTATGTAGAGAGCCTTTATTTTTTTTTTCTGCCCCAGAAACCACAATGTTGTTAATCAAGATCGCGGCCCTATAAAACAACAAGGATACATTACAAAGAGCAGTTGACTTGGGACTTAAGTTTCGGAAAATAGGGACTGGGAAGGGAAGAAGGAAATGGTGGGTGGGAGGGAGAGAAGGAGGAGGGAGGGAGAGAGAAAAAGAAGGGAGGAAAGTGGGAGAGAGGGAGCGAGGGAGGAAGGAAGGGGAAAGGGAGGGGAGATGGGCTGGAAAAAAGGAAAATGAGAGAGAGGGAGGGAGGGAAGAAGGAAGGAAGGAAGGAAGGAAGGAAGGAAGGAAGGAAGGAAGGGAAGGAGAGATGGCTGGAAAAAAGGAAAATGGGAGGAAGGGACGGAGAAAAAAGGACCATCAGGGAACAATCTGTTCAAGGTGGAATGATCAGATGAGTTCATCCTATTTTGTTTTCACACTGAAACCTTTACAAAAATGTTCATCATGAATACATTGCACATGTCAGCACGACAAGATGCATTTATCCTAGTGCTGACATGAGAAGGAGAACGCAAGTGTCTGCAATGGGAAGGTTGCCTTTCACCTACTTATTTTAGCTGGATATTATTTATTTATTTATTTATTTTATTTGTATACCGCCCTTCTCCAACAGGACTCGGCGGTGAACAGCCACGGTAAAAACACAACATATAAAATTTAAAAACAATTTAAAAAACATTAAATAATTTTAAATAATGTCTCCTAGGAGATGGATGGGAGGGGGAAAATTCTTTGAATTGGAGCAGTAGATTAGGGGTGAATGATTGGGAAGATGGCCAATGAATGCAGAGGAGTGGGGGAAGGAAGAGGAGGGATTTTGGGTCAGCACGTCAGTGCTGGCTGCATGGAGTCAGTGTAAAAGTTGCCGTGCTAAATAAAATGGAAATTTGTTTCAAAAAAGACTTTGTTTGAGACGCAATTTATTTGAAGACAGCCTGAAAACCTGACAGCACATTTCTACCTGTATTTTCTCTCAACAGATAAATCTCTAAACACACCTGCTCTCCAAACCCATCTCTCTCTCTCTCTCTCTGCACCTCTAGGTGGTCCTGACTGACTGAGAACTTTTTTGTTTTAAAATCCTGAGACATCAGGATCTTCACATTTGAAAGTGCAGGTTGAGAAAACACGAGGGGATCCCGCAAAGGGATAATACATGTGATCCCTTCTTTCCCTCTGTTATTATGTTCTATGCTCATGGGACCAGTGTCTTGCATAGATTGATTTAATTTTCCAAACTTTTTAAATTTGTTTCTGCTAAAAAAATTAAGAGAAAGAGAGAGAGAGAGAGAATGAGAGAGAGAGACAGAGAGAATGAGAAAAAGAGAATGAGAGAGAGAATGAGAGAGAATGAGAGAAAGAGAATGACAGAGAAAGAGAGTGAGAAAAAGAGAATGAGAGAGAGATATAGAATAAGACAAAGAGGACCAGTATCTTGCATAGATTGATTTAATTTTCCAAACTTTTTAAATTTGTTTCTGCTAAAAAAATTAAGAGAGAGAGAGAGAGAATGAGACAGAGAGAATGAGAGAATGAGAAAAAGAGAATGAGAGAATGAGAGAGAGAGAATGACAAAGAGAGAGAATGAGAAAAAGAATGAGAAAGAGACAGACAGAATAAGACAAAGAGAAAGAATGACAAAAAGAGAACGAGAGAGACAGAATAAGACAGAAAGAGAGAATGAGAAAAAGAATGAGAGAATGAGAGAGAGACAAAATAAGGCAGAGAAAGCGAGAGAATGACAGAGAGAGAGAATGAGAAAAAGAGAAAGAGAGAGAGAATGAGAGAGGCAGAGAATAACAGAGAAAGTTAGGGTTGCCAGGTCTGCTTCCAAAAAATAGCGGACAAGCGGGGGGTGGGGGGTGTTAAGTAGTAAAAAAATAAAAAAAAAATTACAATTAAATTATATATTTTCTTACAAACATTTTAACACGTATTAAAATAATCACTTCAAAACTTTTCTTAAAATTCAAACCATCAAATATATTATAATAATATGTAAAATATTAAATTACGTTTTAATTTCATCATAAAGCTTTTGAATAAAAAAAATGTCCACTATTTTGTGAAAAAAAATAGTGAACATAATGTGAAAAAAGTGGACTGTCCGCTCAAATAGTGGACACCTGGCAACACTGTGAGAGTGAGAAAAAGAGAATGAGAGACAGACAGACAGAATAAGACAGAGAAAGAGAGAATGAGAATGAGAGAGAGAAAGAGAGACAGAATAAGACAGAGAGAGAGAGATGAGAAAAAAGAATGAGAAAGAGAGGGAGGGAGGGAGGGAGAGAAAATTTATAAACATGGAGCAATCCAGTGGATAAAATCTTGGCAATCCATATATAGGTGACTTGGACAAATTCTCGGGAGACAGCTGACAGGTATTCTTCCAAGTGAATGGACCAACTATCAATTTGTCACTCACTTCTTTGCTGCATTTCTCTTCCCAAATATATTCTTTGTATTTCTGGACACAAGGCAGAGTGAAGAGTTTCTGCAACTGATAAATGTCTTTAGAAAGAGCTGCAGAGTAATGCCACTCTAACAAAGGCCCCCTTTAAAAAAATAATAATAAAAAAAAGACTGATAAATTTATGCAATGCAATGCAATGCACAGGTTGCCGAGTGCCATAAAAGCTTTTTTGCAAAGCAGGAGTGCAAAAAGAAAGAAAAAGAAAGAAAGAAAGAAAGAAAAAACTCACCACCTTATCTTCAGCTTATCCAACAGCATAAAATGAACTTTTTAGTGCTTTTCGGGGCATTCTTGAAACATAAAACGCTTCTTTCTGCTTTTGTGCTATCGTTTTGGTTCCTTCCTAATTGTCCTCCTTCTCAAAGTAAACCAAGATCAGATTTGGACTTTTTTTTTTTTTAATTTGATTTATATGCCACCCTTCTCCGGAGACTCAGGGCGGCTTACAATGCGTTAAGCAATAGCCTTTCTACTTTTGTATATTTATACAAAGTCAGCTTATTGCCCCCACAAACTGGGTCCTCATTTCACCTACCTTAGAAAGGATGGAAGGCTGAGTCAACCTTGAGCCTGGTGGGATTTGAACCTGCAGTAATTGCAGGCAGCTGGTCTTAATAACAGGGTGCTTTAGACCACTGTACTACCAAGGCTCCTGGTAGTATAGTCCTTTTTAAAGGACTGTGGCTAAATATTCAGCATTTTTATTACTTTAAGAGACCCTTGTGGTTGTGAAATGTACCCCCGTTTTCCTATCTGCTCCCTCTTGGATTGATCATTCAGCCACGTTCAAGAGATACAAAGAACGGTTGCAGGAATTGGGTGGGGTAGTTCAGGTGTCAGCAACTTGTGGCTCTGGAGCCTCATGCAGCTCTTTGGGCCCTCTGCTGTGGCTCCCTGTCAGGTGATCCCACCACTGGATGGCCCCGCCCCTCACCCTCCCCTCCCAGTCACTCCTGGCCTGGCCTGAGAAGGTAAGGGCATTGGTGGGTGATGGAAAAGCAGCCAGAGCAGAGACAGAGAGAGTGGGAGAGAGAGAGAGACATAGAGAGATACAGAGAGAGTAGGAAGGGAGGGAGAGAGAGAGAGAGAGATGTCAAAAGGGCTTTGTGGTTTCTGGTGTTTTTTAACAACTGGTTCTCTGCCCTAATGACCAGCTGGGTAGGCATGGGTAGGGGGTCATGTGACTGGTGGAAGTGAGTGACATTGAGTTGGCCACGCCCACCCAGGCTTTGTGGCTCCCGGTGTTTTCTTTTCTGTGGGAAACGGGTCCAAATGGCTCTTCGAGAGTTGCAGGGGTTGCAGACCTCTGGACTAGAAGACATCCAAGGTCTCGTCCAACACTTCTGTTATTCAGTTGGATGGATTTTTGCACTGAATGAAACTTCCTAATTCACGTGCCCTGAACAACATGCTGCTTTCGTATCTTAGGTGTGAGCAACTCTAGATTCTCCAGTTAGATGAAGGTAGATAATGAATCTTTGGGTCTGGTGTAGAAAGGAACCTGTCTTTTCACCCAGCCCTTCATTTTGCTCACCTGTAAGGTAGTCATTCCTAACTCCTGTCCCATTAGCACCTGTCCATCTTGCAGCTTGGCAATCCTGGGCTCTTCCACTTGCATGAAATTTTTCACCAGGTCAGTGATGTCCACTTGCCAGTCGGAGCCCAGCAGGTAAGTCGTTTGTCCCCCAGAGTCCAAGGGCTCGGCTACAAACTGGGTAAGGACTCGCACTGTTGCATGCTGGTACTGGAGAGTGCAACCTCTCCCCTTCCTCTCATCCTCCTCTTCGTCGTCGCTGTCTCTAACTAGCCTGTGAAGAAATTCAAGGCAGATGGTCAAGCCACACTGTCAGGCCTGCCTCCGTTCAAAACCCAAGCAAGGAAACCCTCGACTCCGTTGAAGTAGAGAAGAGGGACTTATTACTGTGTTTGAAACGATAGCGGTGAAAGCAAGGAAAGATCTGAGTCAAAAGGCGTGAAAGTTGCAGGTTGAACCAGTGGTGAAATCCATTTTTTAAAAATTACCGGTTCTGTGGGCGTGGCTTGGTGGGCATGGCAGGGGAAGGATATTGCAAAATCTCCATTCCCTCCCCACTCCAGGGGAAGGATACTGCAAAATCCCCATTTCTACCCCACTCGGGGGCCAGAGGTGGTATTTGCCTTTTATCCCCAGAGCTAGGGTGGAGCTTCACTAGCAGCAGTAGCTCTTCCGTCCCGAGGACCGGTCCATAGATTTCCACTGCTCTCCTCTCCTCTGCCTTCTACGCATCCGTGCGTCAGGCACTGGACCCAGCTGCTCCTCCTCTTCCTCATCAGCCACCTTCAGACCTGGGGGCTGTTGACTCTCCATCTGAGGGATGATGGACAGCCCAGGCTCCGCCTCTGTCTCTCTCTCACTCTGCCAGCTCCATTCCCTCTTCCCCCTCGGAGCTCTCAGGTTGCCTTGATGCTGGCCCTGACTCCCACCCCTCCCTCTCCTCCTCCTCTGAGTTGGCTGCTGGAGGGGCCAGAGGCCGACAGGCCACAACACACAGGCACAAACACAAACAAATTAAAATATAATGTGAACCCAGATAAAATATTCTGCCTGAGCACAATTTATGTATTGATGCTTATCGTCAATAAATGTACATTATATCTACCCACAAAAGTTAGGTCTCCGTTTGAATGGAAAGTATTGCCAGTTGTTCACACTTATTAGCAACCAGGGTAGACGGAGGCTGATTTCACACAATGCGGAAATGCCATGTGGAAAAAAGATGGTTAGCTAGTTTGAGGAACACAGTGTTGTCAAGAATGAAGCCAAATGGATGTTTTCAGGAAATGATGGAAGAGGAAACCAGTGAAATCCACTTACCTTTGCTACCGGTTTGGGAATGGGAGTGCGCATGCATGCCTCTTTTGCGTGTGCAGAACCTTCTATGCATGCGCAGAGGGTCACAAATGGGACGTAATGACCAGTAGTGGGTTTCAAATCCCGACGCTACTGGTTCGTTATGGGAGCATGTGGGCGCGCTCACTTTTCGAGCGTGTGGTACTTCTGTGCATGTGCAGAAAGTTCTGCATATGCGCAGAGCATTTTTGATGACGTCTGGGCGGGTAGGGCAGAGCCTCCTGCTGCTACGGGTTCGCCCGAACTGGGGCGAACCGATAGCAACCCACTAATGAGGTAATGAGGTCCCAGCGGGTGGGCGGAGCCTCCTGCTGCCGGTGCTACCAGTTCGTGTGAGCTGGATAGAACTAGCTGGATTTCACCACTGAACCAGGGCATGGCATGCTTTGATGAGACCTCAGCTAGGAAGGTCCCAAGGGATCTCACCTCTTGTTAGAAACGATGGGGATCCTCCAGCCCTTGATCTGATTTAACTCGGTGTCAGAGACTTCGATTTGCAGTGGGAGACGAGGAACCCACACAGTCAATTCCAGGGGGCTGTTCAGATGTTGGTACGTAAAATGGACCACTGCATTCACTTTGCCTTTCATTTCCTTCCCGTTCACGAAGACGTAGTCACACCTTTCCGACACCTAAAAGAAGAGAGAGAGAGAGAGAAAAGAGAGAAACAATTTTAAAGAAAAGAATAATGGGATAACAGAAGAAGAGAGTTGGGAGGGACCTGGGAGGTCTTCTAGTCCAACCTCCTGCTCAAGTAGGAGACCCTATACCAGTGATGGCCAAAAGCAGGGGGAGCAGAGTGGTGGTGGTGTCATGCGTATTTCCGGCCTCCGGAGGGCCTCCGGGGTGGTGGTGGTGAGGAAGGCTGTTTTTGCCCTCCCCAGGCTCCTAAAAAGGCTCTGGAGCATTGGGAGAGCAAAAAACAGGTCTTCTGGTCCCACTGGAAGTTGGCAAACTGGCCGTTTCTCGCCTCCGGAGGGCCTCCGGGGGGGGAGGCTGTTTTCGCCCTCCCCAGGCTCCTAGAAAGGCTCTGGAGCATTGGGAGAGCAAAAAATGGGCCTTCCCCAACCCCCCCCCCCCCGAGGCCCTCTGGAGGCCAGAAACAACCTGTTACCCAACTTCCAGTGGACCCGAAAATCAGCTGTCCGGCATACACATGCGCTCTGAACTAGGGCAATGCTCGCGTGCCCACCAATATGGCTCCGCGTGCCACCAGTGGCACGTGTGCCATAGGTTCGCCATCATGGCCCTATACCATTCCAGACAAATGGCTGTCCAATCTCTTCTCAAAACCTCCAGGGACGGAGCACCCACAACTTCTGAAAGGAAGCCATTCCACTCATTAATTGTTCTCGCTGTCAGAAAGTTTCTGCTTAGTTCCAGGTTGCTTCTCTCCTTGATTGGTTTCCATCCATTGCTTCTTATTTATTTATTTATTTATTTATTTATTTATTTATTTATTTATTTATTTATTTTTATTTATTTATTTAGTTTGTCGATCATGTATTAGGTAACAGGTATAAGTATGAACATGGACATGGACATGAACGAAGGAAATGAATACAAATAAATGGGGACAGTAGGACAGGGATGGCAGGCACACTGGTGCGCTTATGCACGCCCCCTTTACAGACCTCTTAGGAATGGGGTGAGGTCCACGGTAGACAGTTGAAGATTGAAGCTGTGAGGGTTTGAGGATGTTACAACGGACTCGGGTAGAGCATTCCAGGCATTGAACACTCTGTTGCTGAAGTTGTATTTTCTGCAATTGAGTTTGGAGCGGTTTACTTTGAGTTTGTATCGGTTGTTTGCCTGTGTATTATTGAGGTTGAAGCTGAAATAGTCATTGACAGGTAGGAAGTTGTAGCAGACGATTTTGTGTACTACGCTTAGATCGGACCGCAGGCGGCGTAGTTCCAGGTTGTCCAAGCCCAAAATTTCAAGCCCAGTGGCATAAGGGATTCTAATGTGAGCGGAAGAGTGGAGGACTCTTCTCGTGAAATACCTTCTCGTGAAATATGTAGACAATAAAGGTTTGAATTGAATTGAATTGGAGACATTGTGATTCAAAGGCTTGCATCCACACAAATTAAACCCAGAATTTCCGGTGGAGCGGGAAGAAGTTGCTTTGAGATCTTTGAACAACTTTCAGAGGTACAATTTCCTGAATCAACTGGAATCTCAACCAGAAGCTCTTCGGGAGAATCTTTCAAAATCTTTCAGGGGGAAAGAATAAAACCATGTCTTCCTCGGTCCATTTTTTTCTTACCTGGGCTTAACCTTTGATAACTCCAGATCTAGAGAAAGCTGAACAGGGCCGAGAAGAATTGAGAAACCTCTGAAGTATGACTGAAAGAATGGAACTGGGTTTGTTTACTGAGGGGAAGAGAAGATTAAGAGATCAATCATCTTCAAACGGGCGAAAAAAGGCTCTTGTACAGAAAAAATGAAGATGTCCCCTGTGGCTCCAGAAGTATGAAAATAGTAAGAGAAGCATCTAAATAGAAAAAAGATCATAAC
The DNA here is from genome assembly GCF_029215685.1 of Pituophis catenifer annectens. Taxonomy (NCBI): domain Eukaryota; kingdom Metazoa; phylum Chordata; class Lepidosauria; order Squamata; family Colubridae; genus Pituophis; species Pituophis catenifer. The sequence goes on from NW_027256890.1 coordinate 4,955,102, forward strand.
GGGGCACTGTTGAGTTGGCTTCACACCGTTCTTCTCCTCTTGAAGGATTAAACTAGAGCCAAACCTAGAGCGTAGACAACCCATGTCAGAAATCCTTAGTTGCAAGGATTCAGGCGTGGGCTGCTGGAGGTTCGCAGGGCTTCGGGACAACTTCTAGCTAAGATTCTGTGCAGTTCAGAGAACCCCCAAATCCCACTCCTGGCTGGCCCCACCCATCCCTCCCCTCCCAGGAGTCTTCACACGGCCTGTTTTGGATGTAGGTAAGTACAGGGCACGTGGGAGGCTCGGGGAGGACAAAAAAATGGGCTTACTGGAAGTTTGGGAACGGGCCTCCAGAGCCTGGGGAGGCCGTTTTTGCCCTCCCGGAGGCTCAAAAAAAGCCTCCGGAACCTGGGGAGGGCAAAAACACCCCCCGCCATAGTGCAGGAGGCCAACTAGGCCACACCAACCATGGCCATGCCCACCCAGCAACTGGGCAGAGAACCTTTTGCTAAAATTTTTGAAGCCCCACTCCTGCCCATATTAAATAAAGGGATGGGGCTAAAGAGTTCTTAAAAGTCTCAGATCTTAGAATCTGAGACTGGAAGGGTTGTGTGGAATGTCTTAAGTCTAATCTCTCACCCCGGCCAAGAATTCCAAACAGAGGAACTTTGATCTTGAAGAGGTCCAAAAAACGAAGCCACCACACTCATCAGTCTTTGGTTCTTTGGTCTCGATCTTAACAGAATAACATGGTTGGAAAGGACTTAGAGGTCTTCTAGTCCAACCCACTTCTCAAGAAGGAGACCCTATACCATTTCAGACAAACAGTTGCCCAATCTCTTCTTGAAAACCTTTAGTGAGGGAGCACTCACAACGTCTGAAGGCAAGCCGTTCCACTGATTAATTGTTCTCACTGTCAGGAAGTTTCTCTATAGTTCTAGGTTCTAACGTTTCTAGAGAAATCGTCTCTCAAGATTACCAGTTAATACAAACTCACCATTCTTGGCCCAAAGGTTCTAGCAACTTCATGTTCCTCAAAATCAATCTATCCATCTATAACAGAATAACAGAGTTGGAAGGGACCTTAGAGGTCTTCTAGTCCAACCCCTTGCATAGGCAGGAAACCATATACCATTTCAGACAAATGGTTGTCCAATCTTGTTCTGCCCCAGCTCCGGATTTCTGAGGATATAGACACACACCAACGGTCCTTATCAAATTTATTAAGTAGCAAGAATAATCCAAAGTCCGGCAAAGGTTGGCAACCAGCCCAGAAAACAAGATACGATAAACCAAAATACTCTGATAATAAATACTAGTTGTTTCCAGCAAGAAAGCACTAGCTGTGTGCGATTTAAATAGGCTAAGGGAGTGGCCAATTATCCTCAAGCCCTACTCTCGAGTAGACCTCCTCCTCCTCCTGAATAGCCACTCCTGCCTTTTGGCAGCCCTGCGTGCCTGAGCATTGAGGAGAGGCTCCTCCACTTCGCTCTCTCCACTTGAAGGAGCCTCTGGAGGTTCTGAAGGCCCTGGCTGAGTCTCTGCCTCTGGCACCACATCCTCTTCAGCCTCCTCGCTCTCCGACACGAGCACCAACTGCGCAAGCTGCTGGCGCGACACCACACCAGCCTCCTCATCGGGATCAGCCATGATCCACGCAGGCTGCTGGCAGGCCACAACAAATCTCTTCTTGAAAACTTCCAGTGTTGGAGCATCCATAACTTCTGGAGGCAACTTCTGTTCCACTGATCAATTGTTCTCACTGTCAGGAAATTTCTCCTTAGTTCCAGGTTGCTTCTCTCCTTGATTAGTTTCCACTCATTGCTTCTTGTCCTGCCTTCAGGTGCTTTGGAGAATAGCTTGACTCCCTCTTCTTTGTGGCAGCCCCTTTGTGGCAGCCTCTGTCAAGGTTGCCTCATTCTTTGAGCTTCTTCCCAATGTCAGTTCAATTATGACTTGGTCCCTTGGCTGTTAATAAGTTTGGATGTTCATATCTATCATTTCCCAAGGCCTTTTTTGTCCATCTGCCAGCAAAGATGATACACCCCTCAGTTCAGGGGCACATATGCATATCCAATAATTTATTAAGTCCCATTTTACAGTGGCGATGATTTGAAGGCACGATCTATTAAACCTCTCAGCTGTTTCACTCTTTCTGTTTTTTTTCTCAAAGATTGCCATCCATTACCAATTGGAATTTTTTTCCCCTGCGTGCTGCATGATGCTCAGTACAGTTCATATTTCTGACTTTGGAATGTGCGTGAATTTAAGGCCCTTTTTCCCCCCTCCACTTTTCTGTTTAAATGCAGATCAGATCTAAATCTTATTGAAACATCACAATCTGCGGCAGCATAATTTATGCCTCCCCCCCCCACCCCCTCTCTCTTCTTTCCAGCCTAGCAGGCTGAAAAAAAGGAAATTTATGCATAGATCCTTGGTTTGCTATTAAATGCAGAAAATCTGGTTCGATAAAATCCTCGGACTTTTTCTTTTTCTTTTTTTTTTTTTTGGTGGTACAATATTAGCTTTTATTCATTCCAGAGGATTTTCCCTACACACCGCTGCTTACTTCTCATTTTGGAGAGAGAGAGAGAGAAAAAAACCTGCACTAGATTTTCCTTAAAGTGTGGACAGTCGCAAAAGATTATCGTACAGCCAACGCCGAACCACGCACTGACTAGCATCACTAAGCCAGCTCATTAATTCCCATAAATGTAACCAATCACCCTGGGAAATTTCAAGAACAGAGTTTCCCCCACCCCCAACTACCCCCCTTTGGAGGGCAAAACGCAAAAGCTATTTTAAATTTATTACCGAGGCTTAATTGTATGGCTTTTGGTGGCTTAACAGGAGTATTGCAATAATACAAATGGCTTAGCATAGGATTTGGCTATCACTTCCCTCTCCCCCCTTTTTCCTTTCATGGGTTGTGAGAGTTCTCAGCTTAATACTTGGTTTATTTTAATTAGGGTTCTGTATAGGCTTGGTTGTCTTACAGGATGTTGTTTTTGGCAGGCACGGTTGTTGGGTGCGGTTTATCCCAGCGTCAATATTTGTTTAAGCGTGTTGGCGTTTCAGGTTTTATTCAGTGGGTTTTGTACTTACTGGCTCCTTCTGAACAGTGCTGGGTAAAAAACATGGTTTATGATGATGCCGATGATAGCAATAGCACTTAAGATTTATATATGCTTCACAGGGTGTTACAGCCCTCTCTAAGCGGTTTACAAAGTCAGCATATTACCCCCAACAATCTGGGTCCTCGTTTTATCGACCTCGGAAGGAGGGAAGGCTGAGTCAACCTAGAGCCAGTTGGGATCGAACTGCTGGCAGTGGACAGAGCAAGGAAGGAAGGAAGGAAGGAAGGAAGGAAGGAAGGAAGGAAGGAAGGAAGGAAGGAAGGGAAAAAGGAAGATCAAAGCAATAGGAATAGCACTTATATACCACTTCACAGTGTTTTACAGCCCCTCTCTAAGCGGTTTACAGAGTCAGCCTATTGCCCCCCAAAATCTGGGTCCTCATTTTACCCACCTTGGAAGGATGGAAGGCTAAGTCAACCTTGACCCTGGTGAGATTCGAACTGCGAAACTGCTGGCAGCTGGCAGTCAGTCAGCAGAAGTAGCGTGCAGTACTGCATTCTAACCACTGCGCCCCCTTGGCTTGATGTGATGATCAATGACAACAGAATACAATTCAGATACTAATCAATGCATTAAAACAAATACTACCTTTAAAAACATCGTACTCATGATGTCCTAACCACCTGATGTCAATAATCAGGAGAAAAAAAACCCCAACAGAACTCAACCAGCCCCACTCTGCAGTCTCCCCCCAAGGAATAGATTTTAACAGATTGCCTAAAATCACCAGGGAAGGACCATCTCCGCTGTCCTAGAGGAAGAGAGCCCTAACCAAGAATGTCCATTTCCTGTTTGTTTTATCTTCTAGTACTTATGCAGGGTTTGTCAACCTTGGCAACTTTTAGATGAGTGGATTTTGACTCTCAGAATTTCCCTGACAGCCATGCTGTGTGGGGAATTCTGGGAGTTGAAGTCCACCCAAGGTTGAAAAACATTGAGTTAAAGACTTGCAATAAGTTGATCAGAATAGAGCTGGAAGGGACATTCGAAGTCTTTATGAGTATATCCATCAACTGGAATAGGACATAGTAACAATGTCAGCCAATTGGTAGCTGAGACAGGCTGGAGCCAGGGCATGTCTTAGTCTGCAGTTTCTGAGTCTGTGCAGAGAAAAGTGAAACTAGTCTCTCTGCTGTACTCTGTGTGTAAGCATGTCTGCTAATCTGAGCTGACATGAAACTGTTCTCAACTGTTGGTATTGTATATATACACTGCTCAAAAAAATAAAGGGAACACAAGCAGAAGGCATCCAAGATCTGAATGAATGAAATAGCCTTATTAAATACTTTGTTCATTACATACAGTAGTTTTCTGTTCCCTTTAGTTGTTTGAGCAGTGTATAAACTACTGTATGTAAAGAACAAAGTATGTAATAAGGCTATTTCATTCATTCAGATCTCGGATGTCTTCTGCTTGTGTTTATTTTTTTGAGCAGTATATATAGATATTCTTGTATATAAAGAAGTTAATGAATCAGTTATCTGTGTGTGCTTCTGGATTTGATTTTTGCAAGAAACTCTGATAGTCTTCTAGTCCAGCCCCATGCTCAAGCTCAACCATTTTAGACCAGTGACTGTCCAATCTCTTCTTAAAGACCCCCAGTGATGAAGCACCCACAACTTCTGGAGGCAACTTCTGTTCCACTGGTTAATTGTCCTCACTGTTAGGAAGTTTCACCTTAGTTCCAGGTTGCTTCTCTCTTTGATCAGTTTCCACCCGTTATTTATTTATTTTTTCCTTGCCTTCTGGTGCTTTGGAGAATAATTTGACTCCCTCTCCTCTTTGTGGCAGCCTCTCAAATACTGGACTACTGCTATCATGTCCCTCCCAGTCCTTCTTTTCTCTAGACTAGCCAAACCCAAATTCTGCAACCGTTCTTCATATGTTTTAGTCTCCAGGTCTTTATCTTAGTTGCTCTTCTTTGCACTTTTCCCAGGTTCTTCTTCTTTTTTGTCTGTTCTTCTTTTGTCAGATAGACAGATTTATTTTATTTATTTTATTTGATTTCTATACCGCCCTACTCCCGAAGGACTCAGGGCGGTGCACAGCCAAACAATAAAACACATACATACAAAATTTAAAAGTAGAATAAAATCAAATTAAATAATTTTGGCCCCGATTGATTCCACTAGAAGTAGATGTTCTCCAAGATACTGACACACCAAGCCACTGAGACAGGTGACCTTGAAATGGGATTCTTACCCTTCGCATCCAGGAATAAGAAGACTACCAAAATAGAGATGGGCTTGGAAATCCTTAAATAAATTTCTACGTCCAAATCCTGAAAACAGTAACAGAGTTGGAAGGGACCTTGGAGGTCATCTAGTCCAACCCCCTGCTCATGCAGGAGACTTATACTAGGGATTCGAACCACCGAACTGCCGACCTTTCTTGATCGACAAGCTCAGCGTCTTAGCCACTGAACCTTGTTGTTGTGTTCCGGTCAGCACAATAAGTCCATTAACTAAACCTCATTTCTGAAAATGTCCAACTTTGCTCAACGACATGCTCTATAAAAATTCAGGTCCAGAGCATTGGTGTGGGTATGTATATGTGGGTGTGGGCGTGGGTGAACCTCTCCCCCACTTCTGCCACCTTCTTGCATGCCTGCGCGCACACACATTGGCTCGTGGAAGTCAATTTAATTGGGAAGCGTCAGGGCAGAAGAGGTGAGAAACTGCCACTCACCCAGTCTGTAAAAATCAGAGCGACAAAGCATCACTATGAATTATGGATGGCAGGACAGATGTGGATGAAGGAGACTGATGCGGCATTCAAGGCAGGGAAGAGCACAGGGTTTGGGAAAATACTGCAGCGAAGCAGCATCTGTCATTGTCTAGTTAGACATAAGGTAGGCGAACATGAGAGAAAATGTGTTGGATGATCCATCCCAGCAACCCACAACATCTGCTTGGGGATTTCGTTCTCCTCTCTGAAAGTTGTCACCTACTGAGCCAGATTAGTGTCTTGCCTAGCCTTTCCTAAACTGGTCCTGTGCAGGACCTTGGACAGCGGCCAGTGATGGTGTCAAGAAGGGTGGTTGGAAGCCTATGGAGATTCTCAGCCATCCAGGTCATGGTTTGTCCCAAAGGTGCTTTTTCAAGAGGCAACTGGACTTTCTTTGAATAGCCACTTGCCCCTTGAAAAAGTGTCTTTGGGACATGCTGGTTGGAAGC
>NW_027256890.1:4963896-4998896 GCF_029215685.1 Pituophis catenifer annectens
AAAGAGGCTTTTCCGTGGACCAGAAAGGGTGTGGTTTCATGTGCTGCCTGCATCCCATGGATGCAGGAGTAGTATTCACTTACCTTCATTACCGATTCGCAAATGTGAGCGTGCGCACAGGCACAGAGCCTTCCACGCATATGCAGAGTGTCAAAAACAGGACGTGATGACATCTAGGTGGGAGGGCGGAGCCTCCCGGAGCCACCGCTACAGGTTTGCCCAAACCAGATAGAACTGGCTGAATACCAGCACTGCATGGATGGGGCTTCACCTGTTTGCATGGACCAGTTTCTGGCCCAGTGCCGGTCCACGGACCTGGTGTTGGGGGGCCCTGGTCTAAAGTATGAACCACCACCAAATATAGCAAATTGTTCCAGTCATCAGTCTAGTTTCCTTCTCCAGAACTTCATCCCATTCCATAGCCTCAATTTTCCAACTTGGTCTTCACTCCCTTATAATAATTCCACGTGTCTTTCTTGGTTCTTGGGGCCTGACATTAATCCCTTAATCCAAACCTCTTTCTGGGAAGTATCTGAGCTGGCAAAATAGCCTCCCTCTGTTGCTGCTACTAATATATCTGCACCTACCCTGTTTTTCCGAAAATAAGACCCAACCAGAAAATAAGTCCTAGCATGATTTTTCCAGATGCTCTATCCCCAAAAATATGCTCCAGTTAAGATTGTCAGCCACATGGATGCATTTAGTACTGTAAAGGTAACAGTAAAGTTTCCCTTCGTACATATGTGCTAGTCGTTCCCGACTCTAGGGGGCAGCGCTCATCTCTGTTTCAAAGCCAAAGAGCCAGCGCTGTCCAAAGATGTCTCCATGGTCATGTGGCCCATGCTCCATGACTCAACACCAAAGGCGCACAGAACGCTGTTCCCTTCCCACCAAAGGTGGTCCCTAATTTTCTACTTGCATTTTTTACCTTCTTTCGAAGTGCTAGATTGGCAGAAGCTGGGACAAGTCACGGGAGCTCACCCCGTTACGTGGCGCTAGGGATTCGAACCGCTGAACTGCCAACCTTTCGATCGACAAGCTCAGCATCTTAGCCACTGAGCCCTGTATTTCCCCCAAAATAAGACCTAATAGGAAAATAAGCCATAATGCATCTTTTGGCGCAAAACTTAATATAAGACCCAATCTTATTTTGGAGGAAAAATGGTATATCTATATCATCTATATCTCTCTATCTCTATTTTAACAGAATAACAAAATAGCAGAGTTAGAAAGGACCTTAGAGGTCTTCTAGTCCAACCCCCTGCTCAGGCAGGAAACCCTTATAGACAAAGGGTTCTCCGATCTTTTCTTAAAAACCTTCATTGTTGGAGCACCCACAACTTCTGGAGGCAAGTCATTCTGGAACGAGCTCCCCCCAGAGATATGGAGGATCCTGGATCTGCGCACCTTCCGTCGCGCGCTCAAGACTTTCTTATTTCATCAAGCTGGCCTGGCCTAAACCTTCTCCCCTTTTAAATGTAAATTTTAATTTGTTTTTAAATTATTGGGTATTTTAAATTTGTTTCAGCCAAATTATTTAATTCGTTTTTATTCTATTTTAAATTTGTATCTATGTGTTTTATTCTGTGGCTGTTCACCGCCCTGAGTCCTTCGGGAGTAGGGCGGTATAGAAATCCAATAAAATAAAATAAATAAATAAATAAATTCTTCCAAATATTTTGTGGTTTTTTTTAGATTTTATTTTGGTATTTACTGACCTAATGGATGTAATAAAGTTACTTGATTTGATTTTGATGGCAGGATATTGTTCTGCTGGTACTTTTTAGCAGCTGGCATCTGACGCTCCTTTTTTGTGATTGAGAAGGTTGAGAATACGTAGCCATCAGGGCTCTTAACTAGCGGTGGTTGAGCTTTCTGTGGCTATGCCCATCTGGCTCTTAAAACTGAATGAATTCATGGCCATCATCCCAGCCAATCAGAGCGAATGCCACACCTTCAACTTCATGCTAGATCTGTGATGGCGAACCTATGGGCACGCCCACCATCACCCCAGCTCAGCTCCACCGCAAATGCACATGCACTTCCCACCGGCCAGCTGGTCTTCGGGTCTCTGCCGTGCATGCGCGGGGGGCGAATGCGGGGGATTCACGTGTGCAAGCACGGGAGGCAGGGCACATACACGGGGGCACTCGCATTGCATTTTGGGGGTTCACATGTGCATGCCCCCCTGCACCCCATTTTGGGCCTGGAAAGCCTCCTACACCAATCTGGAAGCCAAAATGGGGCACAAGGGGACTGGGGCACATGCGCAGTGGACGCATGCACATGTGTCGGGCGGGGAGCATGCGTGGGAGGCACTTGCATTGCATTTTGGGGGTTCGGGCAAGTATGTGTGCATTCGCTTTGGGCACTCGGCACCAAAAAGGTTAACCATCACTGTGCTAGGTGAAGAAGATGACTGAACAAGCCAAGCCCAGAGATTCATTGTTACGGACAGACGTTTTAGTGGACATCCGTTGACTCCCTTTTCTTCAAATGAAACTTTTCCTTGGATATTTTCTCAGAGAGAAAAAGTGAAAGAAGAGGGAAAGAAACCCAACTCTTCCTCTAAATTCTTGTGGCTTAATTTTAAATATTATTTCCTTTCTCAGCATTGTAATTTCCATCCACCCCACATCGAATGGACCACTCGAGTGATATATGGAGCAGCAGATGCAAATGGAGAAAATTCTGGGCGAACATCCAGTGCGAGTCGTTAATCCTCAAATACCTCTGGAATGGATGCTCCTGATCAAGGACTCCATTATTATCTCCAGATGAAGAGGGGACTTAATGAGTAACCATTAGTTGTTTTTTTTTAATTGTTGTTATTGTTTTAATTCTCTTTAGGAGAATCCACTCTCTTTTTCTCTCCGGCTTCCTGAGGATAGATAGACCCCAGAAATATTTCCACCAGAAAATATTTCTACTTTGGCTTGCATTTTTATTAACGGAAACGCTTCCCACTATTGATGTCCAACCTATTTGGAAGCCAAACATCTGAGGAGGAGGGGGAAAGAGAAATAGGGCTTCACTGGCAGTTTGCGGGAATATCAAGGCCGCATCCCATCCGTACAGCTCGAGCTGAGAGGCTTGCTAACTTATTATGGGCAATTATGTTGATTGAGTCTATTTCTAGCCTAAGGAAGAGGGACCTTCGTGGCTTTGAAGCATGTGGGAGACAGGCTGTTGCAAAATCAGCCAATGTGGTTGATGAAGAGGAAACAGCCTTTGAGCAACGTGGAAAAGCAGTCGGCAGTTTCCAGATAATGACCATCAGTGTGAGCGAAATATGTCCCCTGAACCATCGGGCAGCAAATGATCAGAGCCACCTTCGGTTACCAACGTTCTGATCTCAGCTGCAGCCTTCAACTCGTTCTACAAAAGAGAGGCCAATGCGTCCAGATTCTTCTTTTCTTCTCAAGGTTGCTTGTTACGGTAATTAGACTTAGATTCCAGGAGAACACACACAAAGGCTGTTTGGCTTCACGGCCACGCTGGACTCGTGGTCCCAAAAGTGAGTTGACAGTCCCCCAATGTTGGGGAGGGTGTTTAGCAGTGGTGGGTTTCTCCCGGTTTGGCCCGGTTCGGCCGAACCGGTAGCGGTGACAATATGACGTCACCAAACCGGTTCTGGCCCCCCCATCCCCGCGCCCCCCACGTTATTCTTACCTTTTATTCGGCCCCACCCCCAATCTATTGCTGCCTCCTGAGTCCCAGCTGATCGGCTAGAAGGAAAAAAACTGTTTAAACTCTTGCTTCAAAGGGCCCGCCCTACAGCTGATCAGTGTTAAAAGGCAGTGTGGTGGTAGACCGGTGCCTCCAAAAACAAATGAGTAGACCGGTGCCTGCAAAAACAAATGAGTAGACTGGTGCCTCCAAAAACAAATGAGTAGACTGGTGCCTCCAAAAACAAATGAGTAGACCGGTGCCTGCAAAAATAAATGGGTAAACTGGTACAGCTCTGCAAGCAGTTAAAAGCCTGGTAGACCAGCACCTCTGCTAAATCCTAAAGAAGTGTCACATGACCATCAAGCCACGCCCACAAAATAAGCCACGCCCACAAAACCGGTAGTGAAAAATTTTAGAACCCACCACTGGTGTTTAGGAATTTTAAGAGGAGATGAAATGGATACCGCAAACCTGTGCAAAGGTTCAGACCAGTGGTGAAATCCAAATTGGTTTGCTGGCTGCACATGCATGCCAAACACGCACTATGTGTGCATGCACAGTGCGCACCAAAAGGAGGCTTGGGAAGGTAAGTAGAACAGCGAGGGGGGATCAGCTGTGGCATGATTGAGGATTTCCTGCTTTCTAGCAAAGCTAAACCCCACTGCACAGCTGATTGTCGGAAATACCAGTTCGGTTAGTCAAAGTGCTATTGCCCTTCCTTCCTTCCTTCCTTCCTTCCTTCCTTCCTTCCTTCCTTCCTTCCTTCCTTCCTTCCTTCCTCCCTCCCTCCCTCCCTCCCTCCCTCCCCTCCCTCCCTCCCTCCCCTCTCCCTACTGCCAGCAATTTGATTCTCACCAACTCAGAGTTGACTCAGCCTTCCATCCTTCCGAGGTCAGTAAAATGAAGACCCAGTTTTTGGGGGCAAGAGGCTGACTCTGTAAACCACTTAGAGACGGCTGTAAAGCACTGTGAAGCGGTATATAAGTGCTATTGCTATTGCTCTTCCTTTACCCCTTCGTCCCTCCCTTCCTCCCTTTCTTCCTTCCTTCCTTGATGGTGCAGTGCTTAGAATGCAGTATTGCAAGCTAATTTTGCCCACTGTCAGCAGTTCGATTCTGACCGGCTCAAGGTTGACTCAGCCTCCCATCCTTCTGAGGTGGGTAAAATGAGGATCCAGATTGTTGGGGGCAATAGGCCGACTCTGCAAACCACTTAGAAAGGGCAGTAAAGCACTGTGAAGCAGTATATGAGTCTACATCCTATTGCTAAAACCAAAGTTTTTAGGATCTCGCAAAAGGCCAGCAGGGTCCAACTTAATCTCATTCAGTTGGTATTCCACACTAGGAGAAAACATTTTTTTAAAAAAATCTTCCATAGGGACGAAGTAACTAAAGTAGCCAATTGTTGTCTTTCTAAAGAGACCCGGGATGAACCCCATCTCCACTGCCAATCACTCACCATCCTGGCAAAAAAAAAAAAAGGTGTCTAATTAGAAGAACAAAGAACAAAGCCCGTGTAATTGTGTACCTCATGTTTTCTTTTTTCCTTGACAGACGCGTGGGCAGAGCGAGAGGCACATTTCGCAAACAAGTCAAGGTGGCAATAAAAATTTCTCCCCCCCCCCCCCCAGTCTTGGGATGATGTGCCAGACGGAGCTTTACATCATCAAGGGATGACGTTTGGCTGAAGCTGGATCAAAACGACTTTGCAAAACAAAAACTGTTTCAAAAGAATTCTTCTGAATTGCATATCCTGCTCGAGCAGGAAACGCTATACCAGTGATGGTTAACCTTTTTTGTGCCAAGTGCCCAAAGCGTGCCCGAACTCCAAAATACAATGCTAGTGCCCCCCCCGTACGTGTGCCCCACCCCCGCGCATGCATGTGTGTTCCCCCATGCCCATTTTGGCTTCCAGATTGGTGCAGGAGGCTTTCCAGGCCCAAAATAGGGCATGGGGGGTCCTTGCGTGGCACCCCCCGTGCCCAGGGGTGAAATGCTCCCTGTTCGGACCGGATCGCCTGATCTGGTAGCGATGGAGGTGGGTGGCTCAGAGAACCAGTAGCAAAAATCTCTGCCCCCCCCAAACCATGCCCAGCTGAGCCGCACGATCATCAGAGGCTTTTTTTCTTTTAAATGGCTCTGACGATCCAAGCTGAGTTGCCTGATTGGCAGAGGATTTTTTAAAAAGCCTCTGCCAATCAGGCAACTCAACTGGGATCGTCAGAGCCTTTTGAAAGCATATTTTTACAACCTCTTCACCAAAGAGGTTGTAGAAAAAATGGTTTTAAAAGTAAAAGAAAAAGGCCACACCCACCCAGTCACATTACCCCCCCACCCCCACCAAGCCACGCCCACAGAACTGGTAGTAACAAATTTTAGATTGCACCACTGCTCGTGCCCCATTTTAGTTTCCAGGTTGGTGCAGGAGGCTTTCCAGGCGCCTGGAAAGGGGGGGGGTCCTCCTGCTGCGCCCATGCACCCTGTTTTGGCTTCCAGGTTGGTACAGGAGGCCTTCCAGGCCTAAAACGGGGCACAGGGGGGGGGCACACACAAACCCCCAAGGTGCAATGCAAGCGCCCCCTGTGCATTCGCCCTGCACCCGGTGCATGCATCCCGCATCCTGGCACATGCATGTGCACGTCCACCCCGCATGAGGCCCACCCCCTGCCCGTGTGCAGCAGAGACTGGAAGACCAGTTGGCCGGCGGGAGGCACACACGCATGCGCAACGGAGCTGGTCTGGGACAACGGCTGGTGTGCCTGCATAGAGGCCTCTGCGTGCCACAGGTTCACCATCACGGCTCTATACCATTTCAGACAAGTGGATGCCCAGTCTCTTCTTAAAAACCTCCAGCGATGGAGCAACCACAGTTTCTGGAGGCAAGTTGTTCCACTGGTTAATTGTCCTCACTGTCAGGAAATTCCTCTTTAGTTCTAGGTTGCTTCTCTCCTTGATTAGTTTCCATCCATTGTTTCGTGTCCTGCCTTCAGGTGATTTGGAGAATAGGTTGAACCCCTCTTCTTTGTGCAGCACCCACAACGTATCCGTTCTGTCTCCTCCCACGAGTGGCCTTGCAGAGGCTCAAATAGCCCGGCAGTAACAAACGCAGGCTAGATAGACTGAAGCTGGCCCTTTAATAAATAGTTCTCTTCCAAAGTGTTTATCAGTCCAGTAGTTACCGGGCAATGTTCCAAAGGTCTTGGCAGACGGCCAGCAGACTAATGCAGGAATGCAGACTTGTCAAAAAAAACTCCAAACTAACAGTTGTAAATCCACTACATCCAAAACGCCAACAAATTGTTCACCACGCCTTTCCAGCCCAGTCTCACCCCTTTTATACTTTGTAGGGTGTAGCCCTACGTCTCCTGACCACACCTTTTGGGACATGGCAATAGCTGTTCTCTACAACGTCTCCTACATCTCTCTCTTGCATCCAATAGGGGCTCCCCCACATCGTTCCCGGCCTCTGTTTCCTCCTCAATTTGGCTGGGGTCCAGAGGCACGTCAGCAACTGTCAGTTCTTGCTGACTCACCAGTGAAGACGGCCCCTCTGGCACATAGCTCGTGACAGCTTCGTCCTCCTCCATATCATCCTCCGATTCAGCAGATGAAGATAAATCAGCCTCCGGGGCCGGGGTCACAACAGTATCTCTGGAAGGTTTTCAAGAAGAGATTGGACAGCTATTTGTCCGGGATAATAAAAGGTCTCCTGCTTAAATCAGGGAGCTGGACTAGAAGACCTCTAAAGTCTCTTCCAACTCTGTTATTCTATGTTCTCTGTTGGGCAATGACATTCGGATTCTTGGTTCCTGATTTCACTCCTGAAATTGTTGATACTCCAAGAGAAGGAAAAAGCAGCCACTGAGTTTTCTCCAGTTTCAGAAAAAATAATGATAAAAACTATCTTCTTTTTTCTCTAACAACAACCGTATTCTGCCCTTCCTCCTGTCCAATGGTCAGTGATTGCCCTGAAGGTTTTTCCATCCCTTCTTTCCAATCCTTTCCCTTCTTCTTTCTTTACAGATGGAGGCTAAAAATACTTGAACGTGCAACGTTAAAAATAGAAGAAAGATCTACTACAGCAAGATACACATCTAAACAGAACCGTCATGAAAGTAGCTGCCGTATTAAATACCAAAGAACTGTAGAGTCAGAGCAAACTTCGGCTACTGTTCAGGAGGTCAGAGAAGATCTAAAAAGAGAGAAATATTCTGGACTACTGTGGCTCTTGATCAGAAAGAAGGATCTTAGATCTGCCCACCAGTGACTAAGACACTGAGCTTGTCGGTCAGAAAGGTTGGCAGTTCGGCGGTTTGAATCCCTAGTACAGGTCTCCTGTACTAGATGACCTCCAAGATCCCTTCCAACTCTGTTACTGTTACCAGGCTGCATAAAAAAAGGCAATTCAGGAACAAGAGAGAAGTGGGCAGTGTTTTTTTTTTCCCACAGGGCAAAAAAAAAATATTCTGGCACAGGAATGTTACTAAATTTGCTTTCTGTAAGGAGGAGGACAGAGCACTGAGTGGGAAGTGTTGAAAGCTCTTCTGTGACATCAAATGTTGGCTAAGTAACTAGATGGCAGCCGTGAGAGTTGGACCGCAAGGAAGGCTCAGCGCCGAAGAATTGATGCTTTCGAATTGCAAGACTCTTGAGGTTCTCTTGAAGGCAAGACCCAATCAGTCAATCCTAATCCTAAAGGAAATGAGAGCGATCAATCAGTGGAACAGAAGCTGCCTTCGGAAGTTGTGGGAGCTTCATCACTGGAAGCTTTCAAGAAGAGACTGGACAGCCATCTGTCAGAAATGGTGTAGGGCCTCCTGCTTGGGTGGAGGATTGGACTAGATTACTTACAAAGTCCCTTCCAACTCTGTTAATCTAATCTAATCTAATCTAATTTAATCTAATTAATCTAATCTAATGTATCATCGATCTGCCTATCAATCATCTATCTTTATCAACTATCTATCTTTCTGTCTCCCACTCTCATTCTCCCACTCTCTCTCTCTACCCATCTACTATCTACCTACCTACCTAATCTGTCTCCATCCATCCATCATCCATCTTTATCAACTATCTACCTGTTTGTCTACCTGTCTACCCATCTACTATCTACCTACCTACCTACTTAATCTGTCTCTATCTATCCATTCATCCATCTTCTCTCTCTCTCTTTATCTATGTCTATCATGTCTGTCTGTCTGTCTGTCTATCTATCTATCTATCTCTATCATCTATCTATCTATCTGTCTCTATCTATCCATCCATCCATCCATCTTTTATCTATCTATCTATCTATCTATCTATCTATCTATCTATCTACCTACCTACCTACCTACCTACCTACCTACCTACCTACCTACCTATCTATCTATCTATCTCTATCATCTATCTATCTATCTCTATCATCTATCTATCTATCTATCTATCTATCTATCTATCTATCTATCTATCTATCTATCCCAACTCTAGGGGGCAGTGCTCCTCTCCGCCAAAGGCGCACCAAATGTGGTCCCTATTTTTCTATTTGCATTTTTTACCTGCTTTCAAACTGCTAGATTGGCAGAAGCTGGGACAAGTCACGGGAGCTCACCCCGTTACGCGGCACTAGGGATTTGAACCGCTGAACTGCCAACCTTTCGATCGACCAGCTCAGCGTCTTAGCCACTGAGCTAACACTTAGCAATCTAAATTTTGGGCTCAATTGTGGTTGTATGTTGAGGACTCCCTATATCACTCCCCCCCATCTCCAAACAGCATTTGATTACATGGTCCCTTCCTCAAGGCCTTCCCCTCTGCCCCCAAATGATGTATCCATGGGACGACTTGCAACGGACCCAGAATAAACCGGGGGGAGCAAATCGGCCCTCATTCTTTGCTATTCTTCTTCCCCCCCACACACTTCTTTCCCTCTCGATTGCATAATAAAATCAGGTAGCCTGCTCCCCAAAAGGGGTGTTTAGTATTCATACAATTTTAAACAGGCTTTATCTAGTCTGAGTAACGCTGTCTGTGCTTTGTTCAGCCCAAGGGATTCCTTGACAGACGAAGAGGAGATTATCTTCTGCTCCCCGTCCCTATCCCCCCCTTTCTTCTTCTAACACCTTCAGCTCCTGAATTTCATATCTGGTATTAAATCCCATCTCCCTTTCATGATATATCTTCGTGTCAACGCTCCCTTCTATTGCCGCGTCCTTTCCTCCTCTCTTCCAATTTCCTCTATTATTCATATTTTATCCAGTAATAACATCTGGGTAGATTGAGGCAGGGACTGCCACTTCATATTTATGAACTCAAACACGCTGGGTCCTTATTACTGGATGTTTATGGGAGTCCGTGAACAATAATGCAACAGGGAGAAGTAGAGTGGGTAGATTGTCTTTTGCTCGTGGTAGTTTCCTTCTAATAGCCAACTCAGCTGGAGGGTACTAGCAGACCTGGAGACAAATCTGGTCCGTGAACAAGAAGGCAGAGATATCCTTTACTCGAGGGAAGGCTCAGTTTCACAACAACAACAATAGGCATCTTAAAGACAACCCAACAGTTGGAAAACGAACAACAATGAGCAAGACTCATCGCTTCCATTCAGAAAACTTGGTTCAGATTAACAGAATTGGAAAGGGACCTTGTCGGTCATCTAGTCCAACCCCCTGCCCAAGCAGGAGACCCTGCACCATTTCTGACCGATGGCAGTCCAGTCTCTTCTTGAAAGCTTCCAGTGATGAAGCTCCCACAACTTCTGAAGGCAACTTCTGTTCCATCGGTTGATTGTTCTCACTGTCAGAAAATTCCTCCTTATTTCCAGATTGAATCTCTCCTTGGTCAGTTTCCATCCATTATTCCTTGTCTGGCCTTCGGGTGCCTTGGAAAATAGCTTGACCCCTTCCTCTCTGGGGCAGCCCCTCAAATATTGGAAGACTGCTATTCTGCCTCCCCTGGTCCTTTTCTTCACTAGACTAGCCGTGCCCAGTTCCTGCAACAGTTCTTCATATATTTTAGCTTCCAGTCCCCTCATCATCCTGGTTGCTCTTCTCTGCACTCTTTCTAGAGTCTCAACATCTTTTGTATAGTGTGGTGACCAAAACTGGATGCAGGATTCTAGGTGTGGTCTTACTAAGGCTTTATAGAGTGGTATTAGTACCTTCCTTGATCTTGATTGCCTCTGTTGATGCAGTTTAGGATTTTACCCAGATGTTCAGCAGCCAGCTGGCTCTCACCCTTCAGAAGACTTCTGGGTTGATTTCCTTCTCACAGACAAGATCTTTTATGTCTGTTTTATGGTGAACTTTCGTGCAACCCCGATGACAAAACTGGGACACAGGGCATCCCCAGGGACATTGAGCCTGAAAGTAGAGCATGTTTTATGGATTGGTAGCTGCCTAGAGTCATCGGATGAGTTAGATGGCCCTATCAAGTCCTGTCAATAAATAAAATAAGATCCCTCAGAAGATCCATATGGTTCCTACCTTGAGGGCGTGCTGGAGAAGAAATCCTTTGGGAGATCGGCATCATCTCCCCAGAGATCAGACTTGCTCCAATCCTGCTGGCTGTCAGATCCATATCTGCCATTCTTCGTGGAAGAAGGGTGGTGGTGGGGATTTGCAGTTGTCACATTTAGTTCTTTTCCTATGTGTCCTAAGGATCCAATTTCTTGCCTGGTCCTTTTTGTATAAACTTTAACCTGATTTATAACCATTGCCTGGTGCCAGGAATGCCTGGAGAATTCTCACACCTCGGGAAATGAAAGGGGAGGGGGGGGAAATGAGTGGATTATAAAATGACCCTGAAAAACTCTTCATATCTGTTTCTCAGAGAGGCTGATACAATTCATCTTCACACCGGTGGATTGGTTGGAATCCACATCGGAAGGTGGGGAGGGGATTCCTAATGTCCTTTATCCTGAACTGCACGCCTTGAGGGACCCCAGAGCCTGCTTTGAGTTTTGACTTGCTTTCATCCCTTTCAATTATTTATTTATTTATTTATTTATTTATTTATTTATTTATTTATTTATTTATTTATTTATTAGTTCGATTTATATGCCGCCCTTCTCCGGAGACTCAGGGCGGCTTACAATGCGTTAAGCAATAGCCTTCATACTTTAGTATATACCTGCTTAGTAGGGCTTTCGGCCCCCCCCTAAGCGGTGTTCTTTTTTATACAAAGTCATCTTATTGCCCCCACAATCCGGGTCCTCATTTTACTTACCTTCGAAAGGATGGAAGGCTGAGTCAACCTTGAGCCTGGTGAGATTTGAACTTGCAGTAATTGCAGGCAGCTGGCAACTAAGTTTAACAGCACTTAGTCCACTGCACCACCAGGTTCCTTTTGAAACACAAAGTTCTCAAGAGTTCGTACTTTCTTGGAAGTGGGGGGGAGAAGCTGGTCCTTATACTGGCCTCTTGCAAAACATTCAGAATTTGGTTCCACCATGAAGGCTGGGTCTCCAATGGCACGGGTGAACTCGTTTCTTGGCTATATTGACTGTGGGATGCAGTCAGTGTTCTCACTTGCTATAAGATTTATTTTTATAATGATAGATGGTGTTTTAATTCTAATTGTTGGCCGCCCCAACAACATGTATGTCAGGGTTCCAAGTAATAGACCCATAGCAAGCAAAAACTCCAACGCAGGTAGATTCCTCAAAGAATAGCTTGATTGGATATATCATATTGGCACAGATCTGGTGGAAACCGACTCTGAAGGCTCCCACGGTTTTCACCTGATTAAAATTAAAAGTTTGTCACTTTCTCAAAAGAATCAGTCACATGGTCCAATCACACTGCTGTTTGGTTGCCTGGTGACATCACTCCTCCTTCCTCTGACCAGGTGTGAGAATGGCCTTGGTTCCCAAGAGAAAGTATTTTGTTTTGGCTACAAAATCCCAGCTATCTCAAATCCTCCCTCAGTATATGAGATGAAAGGCCATCTAAACGTATTAAATACTGTAAATAAAAATAGGTCCAGAAAGGGGAGGGATCCCTGCTGATAAGTTGCACAGCTGTCCCACCCCCAAGAATTCCTCACAACCAGATGTGAATTTATTGGCTGGACTGACTTCTGCCGAATAATTCCCTTCCCTTCATCCCTCCCTCCCTCCCTCCCTCCCCCTTTCCTTTCCTTTCCTTTCCTTTCCTTTCCTTTCCTTTCCTTTCCTTTCCTTTCCTTTCCTTTCCTTTCCCTTCCCTTCCCTTCCCTTCCCTTCCTTTCCCTTCCCTCTATCCCTCCCCCTTTCCTTTCCTTTCCTTTCCTTTCCTTTCCTTTCCTTTCCTTTCCTTTCCTTTCCTTTCCTTTCCTTTCCTTTTCCTTTCCTTTCCTTTCCCTTCCCTTCCCTTCCCTTCCCTTCCCTTCCCTTCCTTCTTCCTTTCCTTTCCTTTCCTTTCCTTTCCTTTCCTTTCCTTTCCTTTCCTTTCCTTTCCTTCCCTTCCCTTCCCTTCCCTTCCCTTCCCTTCTTTTTTTTATTTTTTTATTCATTTTATATTTTAAATTACTAACATTACAAACAACATATACAATATTTCACCCTGTGCTATACATAAGAAGGGAAGATTTGGTTCTTCGGATATATCCTCATGATCGCCAAAATCCACGTTCTCGGGGTACAGGTACTGAAGCATCCAATTTTCCCAGCGCATAGTCCACAAATGGTTTCCAAATTTTCCAGAAAATATCTTCTTTATAGTCACCATTTCTAATTTTAATATCACATGTCATTTTATCATTTAAAGCTAATTTCCACATTTCACAATACCATTCTTCTATTCTAAAATTCACATCTAATTTCCAATATCTGGCTATTATAATTCTACCCATTATAATCATAATTCTAATCAATTCTTTCTCATATTTTGTTGGTTCTATTTCCTTAATTATCAACAGTAATATAGTTTCTGGTCTCAATATTATTGCTTTCCCCCATCATTTCAAATATCATTTCCTCCAATTGTTGCCAAAACTTTTTAACTTTATCACATTTGTACCACATATGTTCATAAGTCCCTAATTCCATGTCACATCTCCAACATTGTTTACTAATTTTTTTATCCATCAATGACAATCTTAATGGAGTCAAATACCATTTCCAAACAACCTTATAATTATGCTCTTTAATCCTTACAGATAAAATCTTCATAATTCTACTCTTCCAATTCACGTTCCAATCTAAATCTGATATTTTAATATTAAGTTCTTTTTTCCCAATTCATCTTCATCACCCTTTGTGGTTTTCCATCAAAATTTATAATCTTATATATCTTACTAACGAGTCCCTTTAGCCCAATTTCATCTTTCATAATTTGGAATACTAAATATTCAAATTCAGTTTTACTTCTACTTATCGAACAATTGTCCCTTACCTTCTTAGTCCATTTTTCTATCTGTATTTTTTCAAACCAGCCTAAACCCAATTTTTCAATGATTTCTTTTTTCCTCCTTTCATTTTCTGAAGTTTTTAACCAATCTATTATAGTTTGTATATTTTCATCTTCCATTACCCTATCACGACTTATATTAGTTTTAATCGGCCAATTTTCAATTGTCTTCCCTAAGAAAATTATATCTGGAATTAAAATTTTAACAAATTTGTTCCAAATTTTACTCAGTCCCTTTAACCAATAGCTATTAATTACACATTTTGATTTTGCTTTATCTAAAAACCATGTTGAGCCAAATCTCTTGATGTCCTTTAATTCTAAATCTCTCCAATGACTATCTTCACCTTTAAATATTTTTACCACAGTCCGAATAGCATAAGCCCAATAATAATTGAGTAGTTTGGGGATTCCTAATCCACCTTCCTTTTGATTTTGATACCACATTTTCTTCACTAATCTAGGTCTTTTCCCACCATTGCAAAATTTATCCAATTTCTTCTGATATCCTTCAATATCTTTCTCTGTCAAGTTTAACGGTAACATCTCAAATAAAAAATTAAACTTTGGCAACAACATCATCTTACACATTGCAATTCTACCAAACCAAGACAACTTTATCATTCCCTTCTTTCCCCAAAGTGCTTTTTCAAGAGGCAATTGGACTCTTGTTTTTCTTTGTTTCACTTCTCATCCAGCAAGCTTTTTCAGCTGAAGAGGGTGAATGAGCTGAAGAAGCTTCTTGGATGAGAAGCAAAACATCTTCAAAAAACCCCCAGAAAGTCCAGCTTGAAAAAAGCACCTTTGGAACAAGGGTGACCTGGATGACTGAGAATCTCCACAGACATTCAAAACTTACTCTTTGCTGGCCTCTAGTGGTAAGCTGGACAATGGCAGCCCAGATATAGTACCCTTGGCAAGACAGCGTAAGAGTTGACAGAGCTCTATAAATAACGTAGCCTTCGTAGAGCAGGTGGTAGACAGTCCTTTGACAATCACAGCCAAGAACTGAGACTGTGAGGACGTTCAGAAAATAGAAGTTGGTTGGCGGGAGTGTAAATAAAATGTTCAGAGCCTCCCCTTAAATAGAATTGCAAGGGTCAACCTAAACCAGGAAGCAGAAGTTAAGACTGGATCTCATGATGTTTACTTTTCAGCAAACATCGCTCTTCAAGGATGTACTCATGCTGACCAGGAGGACACTTCTAGGGTTATCTCAGGGACTTCCTTGCCCCAGTTTTTTTTTAAAATCCATTCTAGTTCAGTTTAAGGTCCTCCCTGTCCTGAAATCAGAAGGTTTGGAGAACCAAGCCTTCTCTACTTTGAAATATGCTGTCCTCTTACAGTAGCTCTGGTTCCTAAGAGTTTCCTCCAAACCTTATTTATTTATTCATTCATTCATTCATTCATTCATTCATTCATTCATTCATTCATTGGTTCGATTTATATGCCGCCTTCTCCGGAGGCTCAGGGCGGCTTACAATGCGTTAAGCAATAGCCTTCATACTTTTGTATATACCTGCTTAGTAGGGCTTTCGGGCCCCCCTAAGCGGTGTTCTTTTTTATACAAAGTCAGCTTATTGCCCCCACAAACTGGGTCCTCATTTTACCTACCTCGGAAGGATGGAAGGCTGAGTCAACCTTGAGCCTGGTGAGATTTGAACTCGCAGTAATTGCAGGCAGCTGGTGCTACTTAACAGCACTTTAGTCTGCTGTGCCACCAAGGCTCCTTCCTTTGTAGATGAGATTCCCTTAATGACCGCCTTGATTAGCCATGTGAATTCTGGTCCCCCTTGCGGATGCAAGTCAAGGACTACCAGGCAGGCTGTCTTCAGATGCAGCAGAAGCTTCTGAAGAGTGTTGGTTGGGGACATACGCTTATTGTGTGTTTTGTGTCTGTGTGTGTGTGTGTGTGTGTGTGTGTGTGTGTGATGTTTCCACACTGCAGTTGTCTAGTATTTCGATCACCACCACCTCCTCCTCCTCTCCACAAACCCAGCTCCCTTCTAGCACTGATGAGGTTCCCTAGTTGGGCCATGAAATGTTTGCAAGAAAACCACCCAGCTCAGAGATCACCAAGGACCCCACAGTCCTCCTCCTCCTCCTCCCTGCAAATCCCAATCCCTTCCAGCATTGATGATGTTATCTAGCTTGGTCACGAAACATCTGCAAGAAAACTACCAAGCTCAGAGAGCACCAAGGACTCCACCGTCGTCGTCCTCCTTAAACTCCACTCCCTTCTAGCACTGATGATGTTACCTCATTGGGTCATGAAACGTTTGCAAGAAAGCCACCAAACTCAAAGACCCTCCTCTTCTTCCTCCATTAAACCGCACTCCCTTCTCGCACTGATGATGTTACCTAACTTGGTCATGAAACGTTTGCAAGAAAACTACCAAGCTCAGAGAGCACCAAGGACCCCACAGTTCAACCCCAAACTACAAATATTATCTTCTATCGAAACTTCCTTATAGCACAGTTATTGTTCTCTAGTTGGTCCTCCTCCTTCAGGGGAATGGAGATGTCTTTTGGGAAAACGACTCAACTGATCCTTCTCTTGGTCTTTCCCCAAAGCCGACTCTTCAATCATTCTTCCAGGAGGCCAGGAATGTTCTGAAGCTCTCTATTTCACAGGAGATGGACTGTGTGGTCTTTTTCTCTGTGAGAATACATGCCACCTCTTTTTCCTTGCTGGCTCCTGAGATCTAAGCTGATCTAAACCCCGTTTGCAGGATCGCTAATTGGCTGTCGCTGGCAAGCCTTTTGGCTCCATCAAAAGCTCCAAGCAACTCCAGCAGCCACCAGCTTCAGAAACCTCCAATTTGATGAGATGTCAAGAGACGACGACGGCCGACTGACAATACTGCCGAAAAGGCCATTAGAGGGAAGCTCCACCCTTCAATTCCCAGAGATGCCAAAATTGTCAGATTATTCATGAACTGGCAGAGACATGGTAGCAAGGCCAGCCAATGAATAGGAATAGCAACTAAGTCAGCCAATTGGGAGCTGAGACAGACTGGAGCCAGGGCGTGTCTTAGTCTGCAGCTTCTGAGTCTGTGCAGAGAATTGAAAATGAAACTAAGCAGTCTGTGCATGCAATCTGCTCTGCTGAAATGAAACGAACTGTTCTCTCCTGCCTTGTGTTCTGCCTATAACTTCTATCATGTTGAAAGAAGAATCTATATTGGCATTGTACATTTATCTTCATGTATTATTGTGTATATAAAGAAGTTAATGAATCCAGCTGAATCAGTTATCTGTGTGTGCTTCTGGATTTGAATTTTGCAAGAAACTCTGATAAAAATGACCCTGAACAGTCCAAGCTGGAAATATTCAGCTAATGAAGATGGCAATCGTCATTTCTTGCGTCTCTTGCTTGCTTGCATTGCTCCTAGCTTTTCTCCACGCAATCAATGACAACTGGCTTTGCAGACACAGAGTGTGTCTCCAGAAGAGAACCAACCCACCGGGCTATCAGCCCTTGACAGACTTGGAATTGGGTGCTTCTTCTCAAACTTCTCAAACGTGGTGGCGCAGTGGTTAGAGTGCAGTACTGCAGGCTACTTCTGCTGACTGCTGGCTGCCAGCAGTTTGGCAGATCGAATGTCACCAGGCTCAAGGTTGACTCAGCCTTCCATCCTTCCGAGGTGGGTAAAATGAGGACCCAGATTGTTGGGAGCAAGAGGCTGATTCTGCAAACTGCTTAAAGAGGGCTGTAAAGTATTGTGAAGCGGTATATAAGTCTATGTGTTATTGTTCTTCCCTCCCTCCCTCCCTCCCTCCCTCCCTCCCTCCCTCCCTCCTTCCTTCCTTCCTTCCTCCCACTGCCAGCAGTTTGATCCTGACCAGCTCAAGGTTGACTCAGCCTTCCATCCTTCCGAGGTCGGTAAAATGAGGACCCAGATTGTTGGGAGAAAGAGGCTGACTCTTGCTTAGAAGGGGCTGTAAAGCACTGTGAAGTAGTCTATAAGTCTAAGTGCTATTGCTATTGTTCTTCCTTTCCTTCCTTCCTTCCTTCCTTCCTTCCTTCCTTCCTTCCTTCCTTCCTTCCACTCACTGACAGCAACTTGATCCTGACCAGCTCAAGGTTGACTCAGTCTTCCATCAGGATCCAGATTGTTGAGCGCAATATGCTGACTCTGTAAATCACTTGGAGAGGGCTGTGAAAGCACTGAGAAGTGGTATATAAGTCTAAGTGCTATTGCTAAACTAGAGAAAAAGAACTATAATGTCCTAGACAAGTGACAAAGAAGAGGCTTCTGGGAGCATGTGGAGGAAGAAAGAGCAAGGCACTCTGGATACGGGTTGAAGAGGCTCTCTTGGTATTTATCAATCAACCCAGCAGAAAAGGATAATAAGCTCTCATGTTCTTCAGTCAATACTGCTGAAAGCTCCAGAGGCAAAATGTGGAGCACGCTCTTCAACCCAGAGTAAATAGCAATAAGCGACAGTTAATGGGGTCCTTCAGCTACTTTAAGCTCAACGCTTTGGATTTCTGCGAGGAGAGGGATACTCAAAGAACGCCTGAGACTAACTACTAACTACTAACTACTAGAACTTCTTTATGAAGCCATGGCTCATGGGGAGTCATCTCACTTCACAGCCCCGAGGAAGGAGGAACTCGATTCAGTTTTGAGTTAGACCTTCTGTTCTCCATCCTCTTGGGATGATCAAGAGAAATGCCTTCCTGTTTACACCTAGGTGTTCTATGAACACCTTATTGGGGCATCGTTGGACACAAATAGGATGACAAGAAGGAATGATGCATTTTGGAGGAGAAGATCAAGGGGACACCAAAAGATACCATGTTTCCCCCCAAATAAGACTGGGTCTTATTAACCAGCACCAAGGTACCTTCTTACATGCCTGGTGACTATGTCCTGAAGTGAAAAAGTACTGGACCAAGATACAAGGTTGGCTATAAAACCTAATAAATTGTCAAATTGAGCTAAATCCGGAAACATTTCTCCTGGGAATATTAAAAACTAAATTTGATTTAAAAAAATACGATCTCTAACCCTACATATATTAACAGCAGCAAGAATTGCATTCGCGCAATATTGGAAGGAACGCAGTTTACCACCAGAGGGACTGATCATCCAGAAAATATATGAATGTGCCAAAATGAATAAACTTATCCTAGAATTAAAAGAAAAAGATGATTCGGAATACTACGAGGTTTGGGGAAAATAGTATAGGTGGATAGACAATAGAAATAAAAATAGGTAATATACACAAGGAAGTTGAGGACTTGACATTCAATGTACAAATATGTATATAATGTATATATTACATGAAGTGTTAATCCAAAGTATATAAAAATGACACTGTCTGTTTGACTATGTACTAGAGTTATGGAAAAGAAAAACTACAATAAAAATTATTTTTTTAAAAAAAGATTGGGTCTTATATTAATTTTTGCTCCAAAAGATGCATTATGGCTTATTTTTCAGTTAGGTCTTATTTTGGGGGAAATACATTACTAAATAAATGCCTCCGTCTGCTGACGATCTTAACTGGGGCTTATTTTTCGGGTAGGCCTTATATTACTAGCATCCTGAAAAATCATATTAGGGCTTATTTTCCAGTTGGGTCTTATTTTCGGGGAAACGGGGTATCACTCAAATAAGTCAATACCAAGAAAAAGATAAGGACACCTTACTATTTTCTGGGCAGTGGGAAACTAAGATCAACCAAGTATGATTTTTAAGATGGAGGTAAACATTATTCACATTTCCACCTGGATTTGTCTTCCCCACAAACTATATGTCAACCCTGAAGCGAACCTGGCTGAGGCCATCTTTGAGGCTTCATGGTTGCCACAAGGCAAAGGGGGAGAAAGAGAGGGGGGAAATTAGATAGCTCGGCTTTGCCGTCAAAATAAAACGTTTTCTTGTGGGAACCAAGGTCATTCCAAACGGTGGCTGAGAAGAGGAGAAGTGGAGTAACCAAGCAACCTGCCGGCACCTTTATTGGACAATGTGACTGATGACCTGGGGGGAAGGGGAAACTTTCACTTTTTAACTTGGTGAAAAACATGGGAACTTTCAGAGTCAGTTTTCACCAGTTGTGCCAATATGATGTCGCCAATAAATAACGGGTGTCAAACTCAAGGGCTACGGGCTGGATCCGGTCCATGGGGTACTTATATCTGTCCTGGAAATAGTAAAGGACCAGCCCATGGTGCCTCTGCCAGGAAAAACAGAGCTTGGGGAGGGCCACACGTTGCAGCCGAAAACAGAGCTCGAGAGCCCGTTTTTGCTATGAGAGCATTCGGCCGCCACAGGCGCCCCCGACATGGGTGACGTTGAGCTGACCATGCCCACCCTGGCCATGTACACACACACACACACACACACACACACACACACACACACACACACGGTCAAACACAACCTTGATGTGGCCCTCAATGAAATCGAGAGAATTTTGCTTTCAATGAGTTCATTACTTGGAACGCTGACACTATAAATGAGATCACACGGGCTAGTCTTAAACTTACCTACCTTGGTAAGAGGCCCAGGGGTTTATACGCAGAGGTTTGTTTGTTTGGTTTGTTTGTTTTATTAAATTTAAATACCACCCTACTCCCGAAGGACTCAGGGCAGTGAACAGGCACAGAATAAAATACATAAATACAAAAGTTAGAAACAATTTAAAACCAAATTAAATAATTTAGCCCAAGACAATTAAAAATCCCAATAATTTAAAACAGATTAAACAGTTTAAAAATTTAAAAGAAAGGAGAGAAAATTAGGCCAGGCCGGCTTGCTGGAATAGGAGGGTCTTAAGAGCACGGCAGAAAGTGCGCAGACTCCAAGGTGGGAGTCACATATCATAACAACTGGTTTTCCCAGCACCAGAAATGTGAGTGTGTGTGCACCGTCTACGCATGCGTGCAGCGTCACAAAACACGGGAATTCGTTCGTGTGTGCCGTACATTCATGCATCTAGCATCACATAACACGAGAATTTGCTTGCACGCGCCGTCCACACGTATGTGCAGTGTCACAAGACATGGGAATTCGCTCACGCATGCCATCCGCACATGCGTGCAGCGTCACAAGACATAGGAATTCGCTTACCCGCCGTTCGCGCATGCGTGCAGTGTCACAAAACATGGGAATTCGCTCACACGCTGTTCGCACATGCGCATGCGTCCAGCGTCAAACAACACAGCGATATA
This sequence comes from Pituophis catenifer annectens, assembly GCF_029215685.1. Taxonomy (NCBI): domain Eukaryota; kingdom Metazoa; phylum Chordata; class Lepidosauria; order Squamata; family Colubridae; genus Pituophis; species Pituophis catenifer. The sequence goes on from NW_027256890.1 coordinate 4,985,121, forward strand.
GGATGGGATTGCGCCCAGGCAGGTGAGGGGGGCAGGGTGAGAGAGGGGCGGGTCCGCCTGCAGGTTGCAACTACCGATTCGCTTATACCGGTTCAAACCGGCAGCAGCCCACCACTATTTATACAGATTGATTTTAAGAACTCATCAGTGCAAACACTTACCGTATTTTTCAGACGCACCTTTTTCCCAAATAAAAAGAGGGTGAAAATCTGGGTGCATCTTATACTCCGAATGTAGCCCTGCCCAGCTTCTCAAACGGAGGTTTCAGAGGCTGAAAAAAGCCTCAGAAATGAAGCTTCAGAAACGAAGCCCCCAAACAGAGCCTCAGAGGCTTTTTTTTTCTGAAGCTCTGTTTCGGAGGCTTTCAGAGGCAGGAAAAAGTTTTTTCTGAAACTGAGTTTCAGAAGTTTCAGAGGCAGAAAAAAAGCAAAAAAAAGCAAGGCACAGAGCTCACACCCAAGGAACCTGTTCCTAAAATTCACCTCTGGGAACAGCTGATTGGGGGTATTCCTGGAGGCCGATCCACCTGCCAATCAGCTTTTTCTCTTATTTTCCTCCCCAAAAACTAAGGTGTATCTTATACTCCGGTGCATCTTATACTCCAAAAAATACAATACCTTAATCACATCTTCATCTGTGGACCTGCACTCCACGGACTCTACAAGATCTGTCACTGTTCCATCGTCTTCCACCGAGACCACTTTAACAGGGACAGCCACAGTTTTTCCCGTGAGGATGGCGGTGTTTAGGATCTCTGCTTCCTGAAAGAAAAAACGTTATCAAATAAGGAAGATATAGGAGCAGAAATGTAACAACAAATAAGAGGAAACAGAAAAAATACAGTTTGTAGAAATGAAATTGTGTACACTGTTATTTATATGTTTAGGGAGGGCTGTAAAAGCATTATGAAGCAGTATATAAGTCTAAGTGTTATTGCTAGTGCTATCTTCCTTCCTTCCTTCCTTCCTTCCTTCCTTCCTTCCTTCCTTCCTTCCTTCCTTCCTTCCTTCCTTCCTTCCTCTCTCCTTCCCTCCCTCCCTTCCATGGTGCACAGTGGTTAGAATGCAGTATTGCAGGCAAATTCTGCCCACTGCCAGCAGTTCGATTCCGAACCGGCTCAAGGTTGACTCAGCCTTCCATCCTTCCGAGGTGGGTAAAATGAGGACCCAGATTATTGGGGGCAAGAGGCTGACTCTGTAAACCGCTTAGAGAGGGCTGTAAAAGCACTGTGAAGCGGTATATAATGCTAACTGCTATTGCTATTGCTGGTGAATGGAAATCACCCAAATCACCCTCAAAGTCCTTAATTGCTCATCTAAATAATTTTCACTTCATGGTTTTTCAAGTCTGACCTGATTTTACTTGTAAAAGGGAAAATGACATTAAGGGTTGCGGAAGAGGTAGTTGACTTTTCCTACCTTGTATCGGTATATATCCGTTTTTCTAATCTAACATGACACAGAGAGAAAGCTGTGATACTTTAAAGGAACAGAGATCCTTTAGAGTACTTCAAAAGCAAGCTGCTGCTTTCAGAGAGATACAAAGCAAAGCCTCTTTCCTTTTCAGCTCAGTCTGCCTGTTTTGGGATTTCCCCCCCCCCCCCCCGAAATGTGACAGGCTCTGAGTAAACATGTCGAGATTTGCTGAATTAAATGGCAAGAAAGTCTGTTGTGACCTGGCCTTACCGAGTCATTACAAGACAAGATTAGTCCCAAACAAACCTATTTTATGATAACAGCCGAGAGTTACGTTCATTCCCAGCTGAGTCCCAATTAGTTGCAAAACAAGTCCTTTGGAAGAAGTTCTTTGGGATAATCACCAACCTTTTATCTTCTTTGACACCTTGCCAAAGGTTTGATTTGGCAAAGCCCCATGGAGTTCAGAAAGAAACAAGAGATGCCGACTGGAAACAGAGTTAGCAACGTTGCTTTCCTGCAAAAAGGCCCAAGTGCCTTTGTTTCTCATATCGTCACCACTATCGGCTCGGGAGAACCGGACCGAACTGGGAGGAACCCACCACTGATGTAAGGCGATGTATTCTTTAAGGGGATGTTTGCTCCAGTGGTGGGATTCAACCGGTTTGCACCACTCAGCTGAACTGGTTGTTAAATTTCTGGCTTGTCCTGCCCCACCCCGCCACTTCCAGAAGTCCCCATGTGCCCCATTTTGGCTCCCAGGCAATGGTGAAACCTAAAAATTTTTACTACTGGTTCGGTGGGCGTGGCTTGGTGGGTGTGGTGTGGCTTGGTGGGCGTGGCAGGGGTAGGATACTGCAAAATCTCCATTCCCTCCCCACTCCTGGGGGAAGGATATTGGAAAATCTCCATTCCCACCCCACTCTGAGACCAGCCAGAGGTGGTATTTGCTTGTTCTCCAAACTACTCAAAATTTCCGCTACCGGTTCTCCAGAACCTGTCAGAATCCAGAACTGCTGGATTTCACCCCTGCTCCAATGTAAATGCAGGGAGGCCTCCTAGGCCCAAAACAGGATGTGTGTGTGTAGGGGTGCAGGAGGCCGAGTGCTGCCTGTTACACACCCCTGGCCACACCCACCATGGCCACGCCCAACCAGCCAGTCATTAGGGCAGAGAACTGGTTGTTAAAATTATTTGAATCCCATCACCAGTTTTGCTCATGCTCTTGCATAAACCATAAATCTCTCTCTAATTAGCCCTGTGCATTTGAAATTCTCCCCTCTCAGTTCGGGAGAAGAGAAATGAGAAGCTCTCTGCCCAGATTAAACAGCAAGAGGGATCTTTGCAAAAAAATAATAATAAAAATGCTCACCCATCCGGTCTCCTAAGGTTGAGAGGATTCCAGGAGACCCCGAGGGAAAATACCTAAAGAAATGATTTCATTTGCAAGACACAACGCCGAGTATTTAAAAGAGCATCCGGAGAGATTTATAGGTCACTTCCCAGCGTGTGAATGAATTAAAAAAAAAAAAAATCTAGGACGTTGCTAATTTCACAAAGAGAAAGAAAGAAAGAAAGAAAGAAAGAAAGAAAGAAAGAAAGAAAGAAAGAAAGAAAGAAAGAAAGAAAGAAAGAAAGAAAGAAAGAAAAGCACGGGGAAGATACTTAAAACTGTACCAAACCTTTTTGAAAGAGGACTGCATTTTTTTTCCAGCCGTAACTAATACAGGATTATTGAAATGATTCAGCTGGTAGAATGAATAGCCGTAAGTGTGATTATCCGGTAAGTGGCAAATTCTGCAAACAGTTGGTTTTTTTCTTTTTTGGGGAGTTAAAAAAAAATTGAAATGACCTCAAGAGTCAGACAGGGAAATCCATTTTGGCATACAAAAATGTTACACTCATCGGCTGAAGGATTATACAGAACACGTAATACAGATTAATAGAATTTGAAAAGGACCCTGGAGCAGTGGTGAAATCCAAATTTTTTTACTATTGGTTCTGTGGGCGTGGCTTGGTGGGCGTGGCAGGGGAAGGATACTGCAAAATCCCCTTCCCACCCCACTCCTGGGGGAAGGATATTGCAAAATCTCCATTCCCACCCCACTCTGGGGCCAGCCAGAGGTGGTATTTGCCGGTTCTCCGAACTGCTAAAAATTTCCGCTACCGGTTCTCCAGAACCTGTCAGAACCTGCTGGATTTCACCGCTGCCCTGGAGGTTTTCTAATCCAACCCCTTGCTCAAGAAGGAAACCCTATACCCGTGATGGCGAACCTATGGCACACGTGCCACCAAGCTGGCACGCAGAGCTCTTTCTGTGGGCATGCGAGCCATCGCCCAGCTCAGCTCTGCCACGTATGTGCGCGCACCTCCTGTTGGCCAGCTGATTTTCAGGATGCGCGGGGTGACACACGCACATACACGAGTGTATGTGCATACACATGCATACGGGTGGCACGTATGCATGTGTGGGGGGTGGGGGGAGGGCAGGAGGGCAGCGCCCCCCCTCACGGCTCATTTTTAGGCCCAGGAGGCTGCAGGGAGGCCTACTAGCAGTGGTGGGATTCAGCCGGTTCGCACCACTTCGGGAGAACCGGTTGTTAACTTTCTAAGCGGTTTGGGAAACTGGTTGTTGGAAGAAATCATTAGGGCAGAGAACCGGTTGTTAAATTACTTGAATCCCACCACTGTCTACTAGGCCCTAAAAAGGGGGTGGGGGAGCACGGGGGAAGCATGGAGGGGAGCATGGGGGGGTCGTGCATGCATGCGCAGCTCCCCCCGCTTGGCATTATGGGTGTCGGCGCACGACAAGAAAAAGGCTACCCATCACTGTCCTATATCTTTTATAGTTACCATTTATAGATTACAGTTAGCACTGTTTGGAATTATAAATAAATAGTGACTTATACCCCATTCAGTTTATATGGTAGTAATTGATTTTGATCAGTTTGATTTGGGTTGCCTAACTTTTTTATTTATTTTTTTAGAGAACGAGAATAAGATTGTGCACACTTTGAGAAGTCTTTCTGAGCTGGGAAACAAATTCAGAGGTAGTCGATTCTACAATTCAATCTGAAAGCCATCTCAGTTTGATAATTTATTTAATTCATTTTATTTGATTTTAAATTTTGTATATCTATGTGTTTTATTTTATGGCTGGACACCGCCCTGAGTCCTTCGGGAGTAGGGCGGTATAGAAATTCAATAAATAATAATAATAATAATAATAATAATAATTGGATGAAAGAACTGTCAAATCTCTAAATCACAGCTCTGTAAAATACATGGCAATGAAAAGAAAAAAATCATTTACGGTCTATATGCATAAATACATATATACATCGCATATACAGCCAGTCCTCGACTTACGACCCCAATTGAGCCAGCCCAAAATTTCTGTTGCTCAGTGAGACAGTTGTTAAATTAATTTTGCCCCATTTTACGACCTCTCTTGCCACAGTTGTTAAGTGAATCACTGCCATGGTTAAGTGAGTAACCTCGTTGTTAAAAGAGAATCTGGCTTCCTCGTTGACTTTGCTTGTCAGAAGGTTGCAAAACACGTGATCCCAGGATATTGCAACCATCATAAATATGAATCAGCTGCCAAGCGTCTAAATTTCGATCACATGACCCATGGAGATGCTAGAATGGTCGTAACTGTGAAAAAAAGAGGCGTAACTCCCTTTTTTCAGTGCCGTTGTAACTTTGAACCAGTGGTGGGTTTCAAATTTTTTTTTACTACCGGTTCTGTGGGTGTGGCTTGATGGGCATGGCATGGCTTGGTGGGCGTAGCTTGGTGGGCATGGCAGGGGAAGGATATTGTAAAATCTCCATTACCACCCCACTACAAGGGCAAGGATTCTGCAAAATCCCCATTTCCTCCCGATCAGCTGGGACTCGGGAGGCAGAGAATAGATGGGGGTGGGACCAGTCAGAATTTTTACTACCGGTTCTCCTAACTACTCAACATTTCCGCTACCGGTTCTCCAGAACTGGACAGAACCTGCTGAAACCCACCTCTGCTTTGAATGGTCATTAAATGAACAGTTGTAAGTCGAGGACTACCTGTCAGTTTCACTTCAACCCAAATGGAGTCGAGGGTTTTACTTTCCCAGGGGATCAGATTGGGGCAGGTCTGACACAGCCACAAATTCAAAATCCAGATCCTTGGCAACTAAGTACGTATGGTTGCAGCAGAGTTTTCCGAACTATTAATATATTGGGCACCTGCAGATAAGCCTATTAGCTTTAACTACAATCTAGGGCTGCTCTTTGTTTCCTTAATACAATACCGAATTAAAGAGCCATTAAAATGCCATCAAACTGTTTCAGGACATTAGCGGCATGGGGGATTTTCAACACATAATTTGCAGGCGTTGGAAGGCGGGGGGGATCAGGGGAACCGGATTGGCAATTAACTCCCATCAAGCAGCCACGGAGGTTCAGCGTGGAGCATCAAACCTAGTGTGTGCCACGGAAAGAAAGAAGGCCATGTTAAGATTCACCAACGGCTTTCAGCCACAGTTGAAATATTGCATCTAGATTTGGTCGTCACAATATGAAAAAGATGCTGGGACTCTGGAAAAAGTGCAGAGAAGAGCAACCAAGATGATTAGGGGACTGGAGGCTAAAACAGACGATGAACAGTTGCAGGAACTGAGCCTAGCTAGTCTAGTGAAGAGAAGGACCAGGGGAGACACGATAGCAGTCTTCCAATATTTGAGGGGCTGCCACAGAGAGGAGGGGGTCAAGCTATTTTCCAAAGCACCCGAAGGCCAGACAAGGAATAATGGATGGAAACTGAACAAGGAGAGATTCAGCCTGGAAATAAAGAGAAATTTTCTGACAGTGAGAACAATCAACCAATGGAACAGAAGTTGCCTTCAGAAGTTGTGGGAGTTTCATCCCTGGAAGCTTTCAAGAAGAGACTGAAGTGCCATCTGTCAGAAATGGTGTAGGGTCTCCTTGGGTGTGTGTGGGGGGGTTGGACTAGATGACCTACAAGGTACCTTTTGACTCTGTTAATCTGAATCTATCTAAGGTGATCAAAGGCCTGGAGACTAAAACATACGATGAACGGTTGCAGGAACTGGGCCTGGCTAGTCTAGTGAAGAGAAGGACCAGGGGAGACAGGAGAGCAGTCTTCCAATATTTGAGGGACTGCCACAGAGAGGAGGCGGGGTGAAGCTATTTTCCTTTTTTTTTTATTAAGGTTTTATAAATTAAACAAGAACACAAAACAAAGATACATACAAACATGAATACATTAAGACATTACAAAACAAAAAACAAAAACAAACCAACAGTAACTCAGTCCACTGACTAACTTCTAGAACCTGTTGCATCGGTGGTTGATTTCTGTTTCACCTGTTTCTCTCTGTACATATCTATTTTACATATTTACTTATTTACACATTTATGCATATCCAAGTCTTAGATTTATACTCTATTTTTAGTCTTTCTTCTGTATAAAAGATATCAATTACATTTATATGGCTCTCTAGAAATCATTCTAACTATTTATCCATACAACCAATATTTGAGGGGCTGCCACAGAGAGGAGGAAGGGGGTCAAGCTATTCTCCAAAGCACCCGAAGGCCAGACAAGGAACAATGGATGGAAACTGAACAAGGAGAGATTCAACCTGGAAATAAGGAGGCATTTTCTGACAGTTAGAACAATTAATTGGTAGAACGGCTTCTCTTCAGAAGTTGTGGGCGTGTCAGGGTAATGATGATTTAAAGCTGACCACCATTGTAAGGCTGTACTGAGAATGAGTCAGCAGGGTCATTGCCGCTTTTTTTTTTTTATTGAAAAAGTTTTCAAATACAAATTTCCCCCCCTTTTTTTTCCTCCCCCCTCCTCCCTAGCCCCCCCTCATCACCCATCCCCCCCGTGACTTCTTCACAACAAAAACCTAATTCATAACAGATTACATAATGTTTTACCATCCCCTTACTCCCTCCTCTAAATACTGATCCTTACTTACGAAATATATTATTAATATTGTTACTTCCCCCTTTAACCATACATTTCAAAAAAAAAAACATTCTACTATAACATTGTATGATAACTTCTAATTTAGCATAATATTATTATAACTCCCAATTTAGCAATAATCTGCCCTTTTTCTCCTCTCGCAAACTTATATCTGTATATTATTACAACATTTCATAACCACCTTCCACTTTAAAACTATATAATAAATCCTACTTTAACATTTAATCTTTTGTGTATATTAATATAACATTTCAGTGCAGCCTTCCCCATAAATCCTAATTTAACATTTATTCAACTCTATCCATTTCCTCCACTCCCCTAAATATATCACTTAAACATCCCTTTTCTTAAACTAATCAATCAGTAAACTAACCTATTTCCACCCACTTTCCTACAAAATTGCCATACACAACAATTCTTAATATCTTTCATCCACTGCCCACTCTGCTTAAAAGTATATATATATACTATATATATACTGTCAGCAGAAAAAGGGCCCAAGAACTTGTGAATGAGATTTCACAGAACCTAGGGCTGAAGAACAACTAAGTTTACATAGGTAAAACCTGGCTAGAAAGAATATGCACATAAAAGCCTATGAAAAAAGAAAAAAGATACATTATGCCTTTTACAGGGAGGATAATTGGGAAGTGGGTGTGGCCCACTGATGACGCCTTAAGAGGTAGAAATAGCTATCTGGGTCTCCCAGGAAGCAACACAGAGTTGCAGTTTGTCAGCAGAAAAAGGGCCCAAGAAATTGTGAATGAGATTTCACAGAACCTAGGGCTGAAGAACAACTAAGTTTACATAGGTAAAACCTGGCTAGAAAGAATATGCACATAAAAGCCTATGAAAAAAGAAAAAAGATATATATATATATACCTGGCTAGAAGAAAAACATATATATATATATATATATATATATATTTGTTTTCTCAAGTTTTCGCGGGTGTTTGTATGTAGGTCTTTGGTTATTCGGGTCTTCTCCCACGTAAAATTGGAAGTGTCTTGGCGACGTTTCGACGAAGTCTCATTCGTCATCTTCAGGCTGGTGTTCTCGGCTTCGTGCTTCCAGGAGCACGAAGCCGAGAACACCAGCCTGAAGATGACGAATGAGACTTCGTCGAAACGTCGCCAAGACACTTCCAATTTTACGTGGGAGAAGACCCGAATAACCAAAGACCTATATATATATATATATATATATATATATATATATATATATGTGTGTGTGTGTGTGTGTGTGTGTGTGTGTGTGTGTGTGTGTGTGTGTGTGTGTTTTTCTTCTAGCCAGGTTTTCCCTACGTAGCCAAGGTTTTTTTTGTAGCTCCAGCTCAGTAGAATCTCATCTACTCGGTTCTGGGCTTTTTTCTTTTCTAACACCTAGCAAGCTCTCACTGCTAGGTGGGAGACCTAAATAGATCCATTTCTAGCTCGTTAGCTGTCATCAGTAGGCCACACCCATATCCTCCCTGTAAAGGCACAGTATCAATTTTCTTACTTCTTCGTAGGGTTTATGTGTGTTTTTCTTCTAGCCAGGTTTTCCCTACGTAGCCAAGGTTTTTTTGTAGCTCCAGCTCAGTAGAATCTCATCTACTCGGTTCTGGGCTTTTTTCTTTTCTAACACCTAGCAAGCTCTCACTGCTAGGTGGGAGACCTAAATAGATCCATTTCTAGCTCGTTAGCTGTCATCAGTAGGCCACACCCATATCCTCCCTGTAAAGGCACAGTATCAATTTTCTTACTTCTTCGTAGGGTTTATGTGTGTTTTTCTTCTAGCCAGGTTTTCCCTGGTTATATTTCCCATATATATATATATATATATATATGTATATATTCCATTAAAAAAAAAAGACAATGACTGTCACAAGTAAATGCCTTATTCTCCATTATGTAAATAGTACATGAACAGTGTGTCAAGGGTTAACTTATTCTTCACTTCTTAATGTATTCATACTTTACCACTCCCATACTTAGCTCCACCCATTGTATATATAAGGAGCTGCATACATCCATTCTGTGCTTCTATCTGTGAATATTCAGTGAATATAGAATGCCTTATGTAAATAAACAGAGATATATTTGAATTTCTAATTCTCAAATTATTTATTGAGTCTGATCCTGAAAATATCGTAACAATGACTTTAAATTTATAATCCATGTAGTATCTTCTTTGATGTCTTTCCACTGGATTGTTGAGTCCATCATCCATAATAGGGTAACATAGCTTCCTGATGCAACAGTTTGTTCAAAATCTTCAATCATATCTGCCCCCATCAGTAGTAAATATCCTCATATATATATAAAGTAAAAACAACCACCCGAGTGACATTATAATTATATTCCATATAGTTGTAATTGTGGCTTTCATCAAGATTATTAATTCCCGTCATCCTAGTGGGTAGCAACCAGATCTTCTGCATGCCCCAGCGTAGCTCTCTTGCCTTATAGCTCAGGATAGTTATAATATATTTATTGATATAAGAAAGAGATCCAAAGTAGATAATTCAAATCCAACAATTTAAGGCTCTTTTCACATCCCAAAATTACGGCATTGCAGAGGTCTGCCACTGTCCTCAGGATAATATTAACCAATACTTCGCCTCCACTATCTTTTCACATATTCATTCATTTTTTTAAAATCACTGGCTTCACTGTTGCTTGATTTAGAAGTTTCTGTTTTTGTGAGACCTATTTCTTTTTTTCCTTTCTTTTTGTGGGTTTAATTTCCATCCTGGTTTCCTTTCTACAAGTTGTGTATCAACTAATCGGTTTTCATTCTGCTTTATAAGTTGATCTTGTTGGTTTTGTTTTTGTATCTCATATTTCTTTTTTGCCAATTGTATATCAGCTACTTGGTTTCCATACTTGTCTTTGACTTGATGAATCATCACGTTGGAGTCAGATGCCACCCCTCTCATATTTGTAGATAATCCAGCTGGGGTATCTAAAGAATCCAAAGGCAGTTTATCTACCGCAACCTCTGTAATTCGATGTTTTCCCTTTATTTCCAACTCCTTCTGCTTATCCTGTATTATGCCTAAAGATGTTAAATTCATTTTCAAAAATTTTTGATAAAATTCTTCAGCTCTTTCAACAGTATTTAGTTGGTATCTTTCTCCTTGATATCTCAATATAATACCAACTGGGGCATCCCACCTAAATGGAATATTTCTTTTTTTTAACTCAGTCACCAAAAAACCAAATTTCTTCCTTTCCGTTAGCATCTTGGGCGGGAGCTCTTTGTAGATCCAAATCTTTCTTCCATACAATTGCAAAGTAGAATTAAAGGAATTTTGTACAATATTATTCCTAATTTCTTTATCTGTAAAATAGATCACCACATCTCTAGGCAATTGCCTTTGCTTTGCAATCCAGGAGTTTATTCTATAAACTCTGTCAATCCTGCAAAACACTTCCTCAGGTTGAACCTTTAAAATCCCAGCCAGAATTTCAGAAGATATTTTCCTTAAATCATCTCTGTTATTTTCCTGCAAACCTCTCAGTCTAATCCCATATTCAGTGAAATTATACTGCAACATTAAAACTTCTCTTTCAATCCTCTGTTGCAAATTTTCTATGTTACCAGTCTTTTGATCAGCCTCCATTTTAGGTTTTTCTTCTGAACTATTATCTTGAGTATTTGTGAAGTCATTTTCAATTTTTTGGATTCTATTGTCCAGATTATCCTGAGTTTCTTCCAATTTAGACTCTAATAACTTAGTATTTGCATCCAACTGAATCATAAATTCTGAAAAACCGTTAGCCATTTTTAAAATCTTTCGCTCCAAAAAGTCAAACTTAGATTTCACCAATTCTTTAATTTCCTGCTTAAATTTTTCAAGATGCTGATTCACAATCTCATCCCTTCTTACAATCTCCTCTAAGAGAAATTCTATTATGTTAAAATCAGGTTTCTGAGACTGGAGACTTAAAACTTGTTCTTGTAATTTGTTAATGGGGGAATCCCCCCCCCCCCCGCTGCTTGTTTGTCTGACTTTATAGGTCTCAGTGCCATGTTTCCGCCCAGGCAAACTTTATTAGAAAAGAGAAGAAAACTTCTTTCCAACCAAAAGCAATAACAGATCTCCAGGAAAAAAAAAACATGAAAGTGAAGTTTTGTCTTCAATTGTAGCCAAAAGTATTTATTCCGCTACATTGTAATAATAGAAAACGGAAGGACTTTCCCTTTCAGCCTCTTCTCAAGCCGCGGCAGTCGCCATTTTAAAAATCTTTTTTTTTTCTTCCCCTTTCCTTTTTTTCTTTCTTAAATAGCTTTTGTAGAATAAGTAAAATACTTGCGATTCAGGAGCACAGGTCCAGCTCAGGTCTTCTTTAATTGATCTGTTAATTTTGCAGGCTTGCTCTTGACGCCTGGCTCTGCATATAGCAGAGGTCTCCCAAAGCCCGGAGCAGCGGCTGGGGATATGGGGAGACTCATCCGCTCCGTCCCAAAAGTAAAAGAAAAACTTTTGGGACTGTGCAGAGATCTCTACCCACCCCAGCCGGCTCTATCTCCATTTCCTCATGGAAACGGAGTTTTTTCGAGCTGCCATTCCGTTGTGAAGGCGGCTCTAACAGGCAGTGGGGCTGACGATCCCGAAAGAACGTCTGGCGGCTACAAGCAGCAAACCGGAAGTCGGTCATTGCCGCTTTAAGAAGCTGTCTATATAAGGGAGGCTATGACCGGGCATCTCCCTCTCTCTCTCTCTCTCTCCCCACCTCTCTCTCTCCTCGTGTATCACTCTCCTCGTTGTGTTCTATCTGCATTGTAGTTCTCCATGTAGAGATGAAGATTGATTGCTTGCCTGGTATGTGCCTACCACGTGTATGTCTGTATATAGAAGTCTTGTATATAAACCACTGTTTTTAATGACAAAACCTCTCTGTCCTGTATTTTGCTCCTGGGTTGTCTCAAAATAGTAACCAGGCTGTAAACCCTCTGACAGGGTGCTCCATCACTGGAGGCTTTCAAAAAGAGACTGGACAACCATTTGTCTGAAAGGGTAGAGGGCAGTGGTGAAATCCATTTTTTTTACTACCAGTTCTGTGGGCGTGGCTTAGTGGGCGTGGTGTGGCTTGGTAGGTGTGGCTTGGTAGGCGTGGCAGCGGAAGGATACTGCATTCCCACCCCACTCCAGGGAAAGGATGCTACAAAATCCCCATTCCCTCGCCACTCCAGGGGAAGGATACTGCAAAATCGCCATTCCCTCCCCACTCCAGGGGAAGGATACTGCAAAATCGCCATTCCCTCCCCACTCCAGGGGAAGGATACTGCAAAATCGCCATTCCCTCCCCACTCCAGGGGAAGGATACTGCAAAATCCCCATTCCCTTCCCACTCCAGGGGAAGGATACTGCAAAATCCCCATTCCCTCCCCACTCCAGGGGGACAGATACTGCAAAATCCCCATTCCCTCCCCACTCCAGGGGAAGGATACTGCAAAATCCCCATTCCCTCCCCACTCCAGGGGAAGGATATTGCAAACTCCCCATTCCCACCCCACTCTGGGGCCAGCCAGAGGTGGTATTTGCCGGTTCTCCGAACTGCTCAAAATTTCTGCTGCCGGTTCTCCAGAACCTGTCAGAACCTGCTGGATTTCACCCCTGGTATATGGTTTCCTGCTTGAGCTAGAAGACCTCCCTTCCAACTCTGTTAGTCTGATATTCTGTTGATGATGACAAGCAGAAATGCAAAGGTTTTTGAGAGAAGGAGATGGAAAAAACAGATGCCCGGACTACAGAGAAGGCCAAAGAAGCCAACATGACTGGACTACATTCATGCAGGCTGCAGCCAAAGATGGATGTGGCCAGGAAAAACATTCCTTCCCTTGCAAGAGGAATGCAACAATGACACGGTAAATAAGATTAAGCAACTACTATCCAAAACCACTGCTTCGTTTTATTTAATAGCCAGGCAGGACCTGAATAAAGATAGGAAATTCTGTCTCATATAAAATCACACTGTTGATTTAGCAGGGATTATTTCCAACCTAGAAAACAAAACTTAGAACCTTGCAAAGCTCTTAAGCTTTTGGCTAGGGTTCTACTCGTGAGGAGGGCTTTACTCGAACCTAGACACTGATTGAGAAGTTTACTTCTGGCTTTTTAGACAGCTCCTCGGCTGTCTCTGAACTTGGTTGCTTTTCCTGCAGACGTTTTATTCCCCAGCTAGGCAATATCATCAATGCTGGAAGGGAGTTTAGATGGAAGAGGAGGAGGAGGAGGAGGAGGAGGAGGAGGAGGAGGAGGAGGAGGAGGAGGAGGAGGAGGAGGAGGAGGAGGACTGTGGGGTCCTTAGTGCTCTCTGAGGTTGGATTTAGATTTACAAATTTACAGATTAACAGAGTCGGAAGGGATC